>NC_083241.1:4848192-5079023 GCF_032191835.1 Heteronotia binoei | reverse complement strand
AGATGCCGGGGCTTGAACCTGGGACCTTCTGCTTACCAAGCAGATGCTCTACCACTGAGCCACAGCCCCATTCATGGCTCTCCAGGGTCTCAAGCTGAGGTTTTTCACGCCTATTTGCCTGGACCCTTTTTAGTTGGAGATGCCGGGGGTTGAACCTGCGACCTTCTGCTTACCAAGCAGATGCTCAACCACTGAGCCACCGCTGCTCCCCTATTTTGTAATGTATAAATTAACAAATACTATATTTCAAATTCATCACCTGATCAATATCATAATAAAGTAGTGGCAATATGGTATCCCTCGCTGAATTATATGGCAGAGTATGATATTGTCCCAAATAATCATTATTACAGAAGCTTAATATATTTTAGGCTTAATTGATATCACTTGTAAAAGTACCAAACTTAATTCTTTGTATTATTTTGTTATGTTAATAACATTTATTTAATTTTTTAAAAAGCATGAGGGAACACTGGAATCTAATATAGAATGCCACTCAAGCCTAGTCAGCGGGGCATAGGGTTGCTAGGTAACATATGAAGCTGCCTTATACTGAATCAGACCCTCGGTATTGTCTTCTCAGACTGGCAGCTGCTCTCCAGGGTCTCAAGCTGAGGTTTTTCACACCTATTTGCCTGGACCCTTTTTTGGAGATGCCGGGGACTGAACCTGGGACCTTCTGCTTCCCAAGCAGATGCTCTACCACTGAGCCACCATCCCTACCCTAACGTCCAATTCAAGAAATATCTGGGGACTTTGGAGGGGTGGAGCCAGGAGACATTGGGGGTGGAGCCAGGAGCAAGGGTGTGACAAGCATAATTGAACTCCAAAGGGAAGTCTGACCATCACATTTAAAGGGACTGCACACCTTTTAAATGCCTTCCCTCCATTGGAAATAATGAAGGATAGGGGAACCTTCTTTGGGGGCTAATAGCATTGGACCCCCCGGTCCAATCTTTCTGAAACTTGTAGGGGGTTTTCAGGAGAGGCATCAGATGCTATGAAGCAAATCTGATTCCTGTACCCCAAAAAACAGCCCCCCCGGAGCCCCCGATACCTGTGGATCAATTCTCCATTATACCCTATGGGAACTGGTTTCTATAGGGAATCATGGAGTGCCCAGCAGACATTTCCCTCCCCCCTCTCCACTTTCTGATGACCCTGAAGCGGGAGGAGGGCCTCCAAACCAGGAGATCCCCTGCCCCCACTTGGAAACTGGCAGCCGAAGGGGGGCTTCTTAGGATAATCCACGAGGGTCTCGCAGCAGCAGGATCTCTCACCCGTTTTGGGGTAGCGAAAAGAATCCGTCCGCCTCGTCTCCAGCATGGGGGAGGTTACGTGGATGATTTCCACCTCCGACTCGTCGTTTTCTTCGTACAGAATTCTAAGAATTTTGCCTCCGCCAGCGGCTACCGAGAAAAACAGAAGCATTTCAGTAAAGGCAAGCTATATAAACACAAATCATTCAGTTGAATTCCCCTACATTCCTGCCCGGGAATTAAGATCACCAGGAGAGGCCCTCCTGATTGTACCACCCATCAGAGGAGTTCATTTAGTGGGCTCAGAAGAGAGGGCCTTTTTGGTGGCAGCCCAACGATTATGGAAGGACCTCTCCAGCAAAGTGGGCATGGCCCCCTCACTCTCCTCTAGCTCTTTTGGGGGTGAGCTAGAGGCAGTTGAAGACAGCTTTACTTAGGATTGTATTTGATTAGAGGAGTCCTAAACTGTGGTTTTAGGTTTTGTGCATTTAAGTGTATTTTGTGTACGTTTTTTATTTACGTTATCAGCTGCCTGGAGGAAGAAAGGTGGCCAATAAATGTTTTAAATAAAATATAGACACGGCTCACCCCCCCCCCCCCCCCAGATATTTGCCTTCTACCTGAAAAGACCAGACAGGTGATTTTCCTTCTAAAGCAGGGGTGGCCAAACTGTAGCTCAGGAGCCACATGTGGCTCTATCACACACAACGTGTGGCTCTCGAAGCCCCCACTGCCCGATCCGCCAGCTTGGAGAAGGCATTTCTCTCTTTAAATCACTTCGCCAAGCCAAGCCAGCTGGCAGCTTGGAGAAGGCACTTAAAAGATGCTTTCTTTCGACCTCTCCCTCCCTCCTTCCATTTGCTTTCTTGTCACTTTCCTCCCACCCTCCTTGCTGGCTCTCAAACATCTGATGTTCATGTCTTGCGGCTCCCCCACTAAGCAAGCTTGGCCATCCCCGGTCTAAAGCCTCCCGCTCTAACCAATTTTGAGAGGGATGCGAGAGACTCTGAGTAGAGTGAGCCATGTTCCCTCTTGAAATGAGCCGGCTGCTAAATCACCGTCTTCTTGCTCAGCCAGCAAAGAAAAACCTTGCAGGAAGGCTGAGAGACAGGAGCTGTTCCGAGCTGGATGTGCGAGGGCGGCTTGTCGCGACAGATGACGGGGGCAACCGAATATCAGGACTGCAGCAGCCCAGAGCTAAATGCCTAAACAGGAGACTCAGCAGAACAAATTCAGGAGCTGACAGACTCCTTGATAGGGTTGCCAATCCCCAGGTGGGAGCAGGAGATCCCCCGGTTTGGAGGCCCTCCACAACCACCCCTTCAGAAAGCGGGGGGAGTGGGAGGGAAATGTCTATTGGGAACTTCGTTATTCCCCATGGAAAACAATTCCCATAGGATGTAACGGAGAATTGATCTGCGGGTATCTGGGGCTCTTGGAGGAGGGGCTGTTTTTTGAGGTAGAGGCATCACATTCTCAGCATAGCATCCAGTGCCTCTCCCCAAAATAATAATAATAATAATAATTTTTTATTTCTATCCCGCCCTCCCCGCCGAGGCAGGCTCAGGGCGGCTCACAACATAAAATACTATACATCAAATTATACTTATAAAATCATGGTTAAAACAAATTACAGATTATTAAAATTAACATTAACAATGTGGTGTTGTAAACATTAGATCTTCAGTGGAATTCAGTAACTAAAAGCATTTTCAGCAGCATTTCCTAGCTTGTCATTAGTTGAAGGCTATCTTGAAAAGGTAGGTCTTACAGGCCCTACGGAATTGATCTAAGCATCGTAGGGCCCGCACCTCCTCAGGGAGTTGATTCCACAGCAGTGGAGCTGCGACAGAGAAGGCCCGATCCCGGGTGGCCTTCAATCTGGCCTCCCTTGGCCCAGGGACATTCAACTGGTTTTTTCCAGCTGACCTCAGCGCTCTTAGGGGCTCATATGGGGAGAGACGGTCCCTCAGGTAGGTAGGTCCTTGGCCATATAGGGCTTTAAAGGTGATAACCAGCACTTTGTAGCGAACTCGGTATACCACTGGCAGCCAGTGCAGTCCGCGTAGCCCCGGCTGTATGTGCTCCCACCTTGGGAGCCCCAGCAACAGCCTAGCCGCCACGTTCTGCACCAGCTGCAGCCGCCGAGTTCGGCACAAGGGCAGCCCCATGTAGAGGGCGTTGCAGTAGTCCAGTCTCGAGGTGACCGTAGCATGGATCACCATGTTCCCTCCAAGTTTCAAAAGGATTGGACCATGGGGTCCAATGCTATGAGCCCCCAAAGAATGTGCCCCTATCCTTCATTATTTCCAATGGGAAGGCATTTAAACGGAGCATGGCCCCTTTAAGTGTGATGGCCAGAACTTCCTTTGGAGTTCAGTTATGCTTTCCACACCCTTGCTCCTGGCTCCACCCCCAAAGTCCCCAGATATTTCTTGAATTGGACTTGGCAACCCTAATTTGGATGGGAGACTACAGAAGAAGTCTGAGGTTGCTGCATAGAGGCAGGCCGCGGCCAACCACTCCTGAATGTCTCTCACTTCACAAACCCTCGAGGGCTGCCAGAAGCTTGGTGTGATTTGATGGCCCTTTACACACACAGAAGCGTGTGGCTCTTGGGCAATGTTCTCTGTAAGGCTATGGAGTCTTGTGAGCAAAAATTCTACTTTGTGAGCATTCAAGTTGTGAGCTGCTACATAAATTAGTCTGCTCTGCGGCC
Organism: Heteronotia binoei; assembly: GCF_032191835.1. NCBI lineage: Eukaryota > Metazoa > Chordata > Lepidosauria > Squamata > Gekkonidae > Heteronotia > Heteronotia binoei. The sequence goes on along the minus strand of NC_083241.1, from coordinate 5,075,045 downwards.
GTTTCTCCTGAGTGAAGATAAAAATGTGTGAGCCGGAAGCTAAAAAAGCATGAGCTAGCTCACACTAACTCAGCTAAGAGGGAACACTGCTCTTGAGAGAGTCCACCTCCTTTCCAAATTTGGGGATTTTGCCTTGCAGAGGGAAACTTGACAAACTGTAGAGAACTCAGCTACAGCTAATCGCTGGATCTTGCATGGAGTTCCCCTAACCAGCAGGCATTCCAGGGTGTAACAATGTGAAGATAAAGAAACTCTGCCTTAAACTCTGAATAAAACAGATGGTTTTTTCGCCTTGGCCATTTTGTCATAAGCTTCCCAATTAAGGATTCATCCCAGACTCCCACCCAATTCCCTCCATACTTCACTTCAGTTGCATATCTTTGGTGACAGCAAAAAGTACCATTAAAGCGCAGCTGACTTATGGCAACCCTATAAAGTTTTAAAGGCAAGAGATGAACAAAGGAGGTCTGTCTTTGCCCACCTCTTCACTGCAACCTTGGGCTTCCTTGGCCGTCTCCCATCCACACTCAACCCTGCTTAGCTTCCAAGATCCGATGAGATCAGGCTAGCCTGGACTTGAACAGCTGTGGAAAGTGCCATCAAGTCTCCGTTGACTTATGGCAAACCACTCATGGTCAGTCGTTGCTTGCCTCTGCGTAGCAACTCAGGCCTTCCTCGGTGGTCTCCTATCCAAGTAGTAAGCCGGGCCAACACTGCTTAGCTTGCAAGATCTGCTTAGCTTGCAAGATCTGATGAGACCAGGCTAGCCTGGACTATCCTGGTTAGGGAGAAAGGCCTACAGAGGTGGCTTGCAATTGCCTGCCTCTACGTAGCAACCCTAAACTTCCTCAGCGGTCTCCTACCTAAGTAGTAACCCAGGCCAATCCTGCTTAGCTTCCATGTTCTGCTTAGCTTGCAAGATCTGATGAGACCAGGCTATCCTGGTTAGGGCAAAAGGCCTACAGAGGTGGCTTGCAATTGCCCGCCTCTGCGTAGCAACCCTGGACTTCCTCGGTGGTCTCCTATCGAAGTAGTAACTCAGGCCAACCCTGCTGAGCTCCCAAGATCTGCTTAGCTTGCAAGATCTGATGAGACCAGGCTAACCTACAGAGGTGGCTTGCAATTGCCAGCCTCTGCGTAGCAACCCTGGACTTCCTTGGTGGTCTCCTATCCAAGTAGTAACCCAGGCCAATCCTGCTTAGCTTCCATGTTCTGCTTAGCTCGCAAGATCTGATGAGATCAGGCTATCCTGGTTAGGGCAAAAGGCCTACAGAGGTGGCTTGCAATTGCCCGCCTCTGTGTAGCAACCCTGGACTTCCTCGGTGGTCTCCTATCCAAATAGTAACCCAGGCCAACCCTGCTTAGCTCCCAAGGTCTGCGTAGCTTGCAAGATCTGATGAAACCAGGCTAACCTACAGAGGTGGCTTGCAATTGCCCGCCTCTGCGTAGCAACCCTGGACTTCCTCGGTGGTCTCCTATCCAAGTAGCAACCCAGGCCAATCCTGCTTAGCTCCCAAGATCTGCTTAGCTTGCAAGATCTGATGAGACCAGGCTAACATACAAAGGTGACTTGCAATTGCCCGCCTCTGCACAACCACCACTTCCTTGGTGGTTTCCCATCCCAGTACTCACCAGGGCTGACCCAGCTTAGCTTCCGAGATCAGAAGTAAATGGGCTATCCAGATCAGGGCAAGAGATGTTCAGAGGTGGACTGCCATTGCCTGCCTCTGCATAGCAACCCCGGACTTCCTTGGTGGTCTCTCTTCCCAATATTCACCAGGGCTGACCCTGCTTAGCTTCTGAGAAGTTAATGGGCTATCCAGGGCTATCTAGAGCAGGACAAAAGACACAGGGGGGGGGTTTGCCCTTGCCTGCCTCTGCAGAGCAACCCTGGACTTCCTTGATGGTCTCCAAGTGCTAACCGAGGCTGTCCCCGTTTAGCTTCTGAGATCTAATGAGATCTGGCTAGCCTGGGCCTTCCAGGTCAGGACAAAAGACACACAGAGGTGGCTTGCCATTGCCCGCCTCTGCGTAGCCACCCTGGACTTCCTTGGTGGTCTCCATTCCAAGTGCGAAGGAAGGATGGCAGTAGAAGTACATACCATAGACCTTTATCGGCATTAATACAAGAATACAGTATACTTTAAAACCAACAGTGACACTATAGAATATAATAAAACCTTAGAAAAAACCGGCAAAAGTTAAATGACATAAAATAGCTGTGGGCTATGCATGAGTGAAAGCCTCTCTGATTTGGATCGCAACCTGTAAAAAGCAAGCACTGTGAGTAGTGACAAAGTTGTGTTTCCCGTGGAGTAAAAAGCGAACCTTGGCATTGTCAGAAAGGCCTTGATGGTCAGAAAGCAGTGCATCTAGATATCTTGCACGTGGACTGCTATAAAAGGGGCAGTCCAAAAGAACATGAGGGACCGTTTCGATGACTCCTTGACTACAAGGGCATCGTCTAAGATTGCGGGGGATTCTGTGGTATCTTCCGAAAAGGATGGCCAATGGTAATGCATTAAATCTGGCCAGCATGAATGCTTTTCTTTGGGGAGTATCAGTTAAAAAGAGGAAATAGGGAGCTAAAAGCCCAGGAATCTGGGATAAACCCAGATAGCTTGGGGAGCAAGTTTTCCGAGCTGCCTCAGTTAGACGTTGCAACTGGATATCTAGTAGTCTACGTTTGATGGCCTGAAATACCGCAGAAGCAGAGGATAGATAAAATGCATCCAAGGACATTCCTATGGATGTGATTTTCTTTTGGATCAGGGTCAACCATTTGGATGCATGATGGTCCATCAGCATCAAAAAGGTGAAAGAATTCTGATCAGTATTAAATAAAAGGCGCAGCCAAAACTTAAAGGTCAAAAGCCAGGCGCGAGCCATTCCAAGTGCTAACCGAGGCTGACCCTTCTTAGCTTCTGAGATCTAATGAGATCTGGCTAGCCTGGGCCTTCCAGGTCAGGACAAAAGACATAGAGAGGTGGTTTGCCATTGCCCGCCGCTGCGTAGCCACCCTGGATTTCCTTGGTGGCCTCCCATCCCTGACTCTGTTAAGCTTTCGAGATCTGATAAGATCGGGTTAGCCTGTGTCATCCAGGGCTACGTATCTTTAGCCGCTTTAAAAATAAAACAGGACACTGTGGCAAAAGAATCCACACGGCCTCCATCCATGGGAGCGTTTTGAAACAGTGAGTGCGATTTACCACCAATGTTCCCTCTAAGCTGCAGAGTCTTGTGAGCAAAAATTATACTTTGTGAGCGGCTGATATTAAAGTTGTGAGCGGCTGGCACGGAAGTTGTGAGCGACTGCACAAATTAGCTTTCTCCGGGGCCATTTTTCCTGAGCCGAGACAAAACTGTGTGAGCTGGAGTTTAAAAATCTGTGCGCTAGCTCACGCTAACTCAGCTTTGAGGGAACACTGTTTACCACGCACACCCAGGAGGAAATCTAGCTCTGCTCCTAACGTCAGGGCAGTTGAAGAGAACAGCTGGCTCCACCAGATTTCAGATACTCACTTGGCTCCGCAGTCGGACACCACCAGTAGCCGGTATATCTGTCGAACTCCTCCTGCAGCACAAACGTGGCAACTCCGGCGGATTTGGGGTCATCTTCGACGTTGGCAAACTCTGCAGAAGCGGAACAAAGAATGGCGTTTTCCCCGAGGAACAAAAACTGACAGCAAAAGATTATTACTCATATTACAAAACCAGCAAAATGCACCACGCTGCGATGTAATGCAAGGGTGGCCAACGGTAGCTCTCCAGATGTTTTTTGCCTACAGCTCCCATCAGCCCCAGCCATTGGCCATGCTGGCTGGGGCTGATGGGAATTGTAGGCAAAAAAAAATCTGGAGAGCTACTGTTGGCCACCCCTGAAATAGATAATGTAATGTGATGTAATGGAGAATTCACCTGTGGGTATCTGGGACTCTGGGGAGGCTGTTTGTTGAGGTAGAGGCACCAAATCTGCAGTATAGCATCTGGTTCCTCTTCTTAAAAAAAAAAAAAATCCAAGTTTCAAAAAAAATTGGACCAGAGGGTCCAATTTTATGAGCCCCCAAAGAAGGTGCTCCCATCCGCCACAATTTCCAATGGAGGGAAGGCGTTTAAAAGGAGTGCAGCCCCTTTAAATTTGATGGCCAGAACTCCAGTTTGATGTAGTGGTTAAGTGTGCAGACTCTTATCTGGGAGAACTGGGTTTAATTCCCCACTCTTCCACTTCCACCTGCTGGAATGGCCTTAGGTCAGCCATAGCCCTGGCAGAGGTTGTCCTTGAAAGGGCAGCTGCTGTGAGAGCCCTCTCCAGCCCCACCCACCTCACAGGGTGTCTGTTGTGGGGGAGGAAGGTAAAGGAGATTGTGAGCCGCTCTGAGACTCTTCGGAGTGGAGGGCGGGATATAAATCCAATACCTTCTTCTTCTTCTTCCCTTTGGAGTTCAATCATGCTTGTCATACCCTTGCTCCTGGCTCCACCCCCAAAGTCCCCAGATGTTTCCTGAGTCGGACCTGGCAACCCTACACAAAAGGCACCTCTTGTGTCTGTTTTCACACTGCCTTATCACAAGAAGCCTAGCCTTATAGGATCGTTGTACGGACTAACAATGGTCAGCACTCAGAGCTTGTTTGGGAACAGTGTCAGGCAGACAGAGGCCTAGAATCTTAACCAGGGCATGTGCAACAAATATGTTCAGTGCTGGCCACAGTTAAGATTGGTGTGCAAAAAAATATATAATAAATGTTAAATAATTTTTAACCAGGGTTGGGACCGTAACCAGGACTAGAGCAACAAACCATAAGAACATAAGAGAAGCCATGTTGGATCAGGCCAGTGGCCCATCCAGTCCAACACTCTGTGTCACATAAGAACATAAGAGAAGCCCTGTTGGATCAGGCCAAGGGGCCCTCCAGTCCAACACTCTGTGTCACATAAGAACATAAGAGAAGCCCTGTTGGATCAGGCCAGTGGCCCCTCCAGTCCAACACTCTGTGTCACATAAGAACATAAGAGAAGCCCTGTTGGATCAGGCCAGTGGCCCATCCAGTCCAACACTCTGCGTCACATAAGAACATAAGAGAAGCCCTGTTGGATCAGGCCAATGGGCCCTCCAGTCCAACACTCTGTGTCACATAAGAACATAAGAGAAGCCCTGTTGGATCAGGCCAGTGGCCCATCCAGTCCAACACTCTGTGTCACATAAGAACATAAGAGAAGCCCTGTTGGATCAGGCCAATGGGCCCTCCAGTCCAACACTCTGTGTCACATAAGAACATAAGAGAAGCCCTGTTGGATCAGGCCAGTGGCCCATCCAGTCCAACACTCTGTGTCACATAAGAACATAAGAGAAGCCCTTTTGGATCAGGCCAATGGCCCCTCAAGTCCAACACTCTGTGTCACATAAGAACATAAGAGAAGCCATGTTGGATCAGGCCAGTGGCCCATCCAGTCCAACACACTGTGTCACATAAGAACGTAAGAGAAGCCCTGTGGGATCAGGCCAGTGGCCCCTCCAGTCCAACACTCTGTGTCACATAAGAACATAAGAGAAGCCATGTTGGATCAGGCCAAAGGCCCCTCCAGTCCAACACTCTGTGACACATAAGAACATAAGAGAATCCCTGTTGGATCGGGCCAATGGCCCATCCAGTCCAACACTCTGTGTCACATAAGAACATTAGAGAAGCCATGCTAGATCGGGCCAGTGGCCCATCCAGTCCAACACTCTGGGTCACATAAGAACATAAGAGAAGCCATGTTGGATCGGGCCAATGGCCCCTCCAGTCCAACACTCTGTGTCACAGAAGAACATAAGAGAAGCCATGTCGGAGCAGACCAATGGCCCATCCAGTCCAACACTCTGTGTCACAGAAGAACATAAGAGAAGCCATGTTGGAGCAGACCAATGGCCCCTCCAGTCCAACACTCTGTGTCACAGAAGAACATAAGAGAAGCCATTTTGGAGCAGACCAATGGCCCATCCAGTCCAACACTCTGTGTCACATAAGAACATAAGAGAAACCCTGTTGGAGCAGACCATGGCCCATCCAGTCCAACACTCTGTGTCACATAAGAACATAAGAGAAACCCTGTTGGAGCAGACCAATGGCCCATCCAGTCCAACACTCTGTGTCACTTAAGAACATCAGAGAAGCCCTGTTGGAGCAGACCAATGGCCCATCCAGTCCAACACTCTGTGTCACATAAGAACATAAGAGAAGCCCTGTTGGAGCAGACCAATGGCCCATCCAGTCCAACACTCTGTGTCACATAAGAACATAAGAGAAGCCCTGTTGGATCAGGCCAGTGGCCCATCCAGTCCAACACTCTGTGTCACATAAGAACATAAGAGAAGTCCTGTTGGATCAGGCCAATGGCCCCTCCAGTCCAACACTCTGTGTCACTTTAGAACATAAGAGAAGCCATGTTGGATCAGGCCAGTGGCCCATCCAGTCCAACACTCTGTGTCACAGAAGAACATAAGAGAAGCCATGTTGGATCAGGCCAAGGGCCACTCCAGTCCAACACTCTGTGTCACATAAGAGAAGCCTTGTTGGAGCAGACCAATGGACCATCCAGTCCAACACTCTGTGTCACATAAGAACATAAGAGAAGCCCTGTTGGATCAGGCCAGTGGCCCATCCAGTCCAACACTCTGTGTCACATAAGAACATAAGAGAAGCTGTGTTGGATCAGGCCAATGGCCCATCCAGTCCAACACTCTGTGTCACATAAGAACATAAGAGAAGTCCTGTTGGATCAGGCCAATGGCCCATCCAGTTCAACACTCTGTGTCACAGAAGCAGATAAGAGAAGCTCTGTTGGATCAGGCCAGTGGCCCATCCAGTCCAACACTCTGTGTCACATAAGAACATAAGAGAAGTCCTGTTGGATCAGGCCAATGGGCCCTCCAGTCCAACACTCTGTGTCACTTTAGAACATAAGAGAAGCCATGTTGGATCAGGCCAGTGGCCCATCCAGTCCAACACTCTGTGTCACAGAAGAACATAAGAGAAGCCCTGTTGGATCAGGCCAAGGGCCCCTCCAGTCCAACGCTCTGTGTCACATAAGAACATAAGAGAAGCCTTGTTGGATCAGGCCAATGGCCCATCCATTCCAACACTATGTGTCACATAAGAGAAGCCATGTTGGATCAGGCCAAGGGCCCCTCCAGTCCAACACTCTGTGTCACATAAGAACATAAGAGAAGCCATGTTGGATCAGGCCAAAGGCCCCTCCAGTCCAACACTCTGAGTCACATAAGAGAAGCCATGTTGGATCAGGCCGGGGCCCATCCAGTCCAAGACTGTGTCACACAGTGGCCAAAAAATTTTGGCCTCTATCTTGTAGCTCCGCAGTCGACATTTCTCCAAGCTAAAGAGCCCCAAGCGTTTTAACCTTTCTTCATAGGGAAAGTGTTCCAAACCTTAAACCATTCTAGTTGCCCTTTTCTGCACTTTTTCCAATGCTATAATATCCTTTTTGAGGTGCAGTGACCAGAATTGCACACAGTATTCCAAATGAGACCGCACCATCGATTTATACAGGGGCATTATGATATTGGCTGATTTGTTTTCAATTCCCTTCCTAATAATTCCCAGCATGCCGTTGGCCTTTTTTATTGCAATCGCACACTGTCTTGACTTTTTCAGTGAGTTATCTACAATGACCCCAAGATCTCTCTTTCTTGGTCAGTCTCTGCCAGTTCACACCCCATCAACTTGTATTTGTAGCTGGCATTCTTGGCTCCAGTGTGCATTACTTTGCACTTGGCCACACTGAACCTCATCTGCCACGTTGACGTCCACTCAATGGTCACCGGTAACCATGGTTAAGGTTGCTGTGCAAAAATAATTTTAAATGTTTCAAATGGTGGCTGGGGTCTTAACCAGGGTTAGGGCAACCCACCGTGCCAAGGGCTACCCATGGTGGGTTCTGTGCCAAGCCGAAGGCAAATCACCTTTGTGAACAAATGTCAACCGCCTTTCTTCCCCGGTTTTGAGATTAGAGATCCAGAGGTCGTTGCTATGGATAAACGCAATCCAGTTGGGATCAGCTGGGCACAACTTGGGATCCATCCGTATGTTGGGACAGCTCGTCTCCACCAAATTGGGCCGCAAAGGCTGGTTCTGAGAAATGCAGAAACGGGACAATGAGAAAGCGCTCCTCGAGACCAGAGGCCGCTGTTTACACGAGGGTTCCGGAACGCTTGCCATCATATTTTTTTAAAAAGACAGAAAAGAGCACGTTTATAGCATCACGGTGCCCAGGAGCATACGTCCTGCGCATTTTTGAAAAACAAATTTAAAACCCGCCTTGCTTGTGAAACGAGACTTGGAAAATATTGTCCGAGCCCAAATAATTAGATTCGATCCGCTCTTCAAGTGCCAAGATATGGTTATATGGCAGGGGTGGGGAACCTCTGTCCCGAGGGCCGTATACAGCCCTCGAGGTCACTTGGTGTGGCCCTCGGGGATTGCTGGACCAAACCGAGCCATGTGGCAGCCTCCCTGGCGCCCGGCTGGCTGGTGAGGATCGTTGGGCCCAGCCGCACTGTGCAGCAGCCTCCCCAGGGCCAGGCAGGGATCACAGGGCCCAGATGTACTGTGTGGCAGCCTCCCTGGGGCCTGGCTGGCCAGCAAGGATCGTGGGGCCCAGCCGCGCTGTGCAGCAGCCTCCCCAGGGCCAGGCAGGGATCACAGGGCCCAGATGTACTGTGCAGCAGCCTCCCCGGGGCCTGGCCAGCCGACCAGAATTGCTGCAGGGCCCGGAAAAGTTACTGTCACAGTTCAGTTTGCACTTGATTATCCCAGAGGGTGTGGCCTGATATGCTGATGAGTATGTGACCTAATATGCTAATATTAGGGGATGTGGTCTAATATGCTACTGAGTTCCTGCTGGGCTTTTTCTACAAAAAAGCCCTGGATCTATGCATTTGCCTAGGGCGGCGGGCCGTGTGTGTGTGTGTGTGCCAGATTAGGCTCTCCCCACATAACTTCAAATAGAAAAACAATTCTTTGCATTAATTTTGCTGGCCTGAATCATTCTCCCTCGGCAGAGCACTGTTTTTTAAGCTGATCATTTTTCAGGGCCCGCGAATGATGCTATAAATATCCATATGGCCCTCGGCAGAAAAAAGGTTCCCCACCCCTGTTATATGGTTTTGTTTGAACGGACCGATGCTTTAATATTTACTGCACTGATCGATTATGTTCGAGTCGGTCTGGGGAGATGGAAACGTTATCTCACATTGATTGTATAACGGCACTTTGAGAGACCTGTGGGGAACGGCCGCCGCTCATTCCAGAGGTTCCCCTAGTTTCTACATCTTCCCCACTAACTGTTCCTGGTATCAATTTGGCCGTGGCTACATTTTTCTCGCTGCCGCGGCTTCTCTACAAGGATGGAAACAGAGAACAGTGTTTGTAAGGCTGCTTCGGTTCACAATCGCCGGGTTATCAGATAGTTAAATAAAGAGTGTTAATATTTACTCTAATTTTTGTGAGGCACTTGAGAGTCAAACTGCGTGTTACAATTTGTAACTTGCCGAATCGGAGAATATTTCCCCCCTCAGCAACTTGACTAAAACAGTCAGCCGTAGGGATGCCAGCCTCCAGGTGGGACCTGGGGCTTTCCTGGAATTGCAACTCGTCTCCAGACTACAGAGATCAGTTTCCCCAGGAGAAAATGGCTGCTTTGGAGGGTGCGCTTTATGGCAGTGTACCCCACTGTGATCTCTGACCTCCCCAGGCTCCACCCCTAAATATCCAGGAGTTTCCCAACCTGGAGGTGGTAACCCAACCCTCACCTCTGCCAGTGGCCAGGGGGGATTAGATAACCCTAACCCTTCTGCGCTCTTTTCCTGATCCAAAACAGGCTTATTTGTCCTGCATAAGGGGGGGCTGCATATACACTAATAGGAAACATGTACAGCCACCAAATGGGGCAAATACACCCATCAGGGTCATTTTGGGAATTCCAGAGGCAAGTGATAAAGTTCTCCTTTGGTGGTTGTAGATTTTCCGGGCTGCGTGGCCGTGGTCTTGGCATTGTGAGACCTGACATTTCGCCAGCAACTGTGACCGGCATCCTCAGAGGTGGAACCCAGAAAACTAGAGTTCTCTCTGGGTTTTGACCAGACTGGTTTTGCAGTTTGGGGGTCGAATCAGGCCCCCAGAGCGCGCCTATCAGGCCCCCAAGCAACTGGCTGTCATCTACTTCCTTCTTGCTTCCTTCTGCATCACAGCTTGCTTTGCAAGGCTTGCTCAATTGCACAGGAGCTACAGAGCAAAACCTCTGTTTTCTCCATTGGCTGAGGCTCCTCCCTCGGGGAAGAAGGGGGGAGGCTTTGACCCAGAGAGAACTCCAGTTTTCTGGGTTACACCTCTGAGGATGCCAGTCACAGTTGCTGGCGAAACGTCAGGTCTCACAATGCCAAGACCACGGGTCACACAGCCCGGAAAAGCTACAACAGCCAATGGACTCCGGCCGTGAAAGCCTTCGATAGCATAAAGTTCTCCTTGGTTGTCCCCCGAGTCCAGGGCTTTTTTTGAGCAGGAACGCAGTCCCGGCTGGCTTGGTGTCAGGGGGTGTGGCCTAATACAAAAGTGAAGTGAAACAATCAGGGGGACATCAGGGGGTGTATCCTAATATGCAAATGAGTTCCTGCTGGGCCTTTTTTACAAAAAAAAAGAGCCCTGCCCGACCTTAATCTCTGGTGGATGGCAACATACAGCCGAAGGACCCTTCTAGTGACCTCGGGATGGGGGAACCCCATCTGAAACAGCTCAGGGGTTTCTACCCTCCTTTTCGACTCACCGTGAAACCGCCGGGGCCTCCGTCTTTCACATGGTAAATCCCGCTGCCCGCTTGGAACAGAAAGGTGCCACTTTCTTGATGGTAATCATAGGAGGCGATCCCCACCGTCCCGATCCGCTTCCTTTCCCGCAGCAATTCCTCCTCCCGGGAGTACATCCCATAATCTAGGCCAGCCTGGCAAAGGGGAAATGGGGAGAGGGGGGAGAAAGATACTGTCAAGAGCGTCTCCGTATCCCTCTTGCCATGGTTTTGCCGGAACAGTATCATTTGGCTCGAATGCATTCCTGCTTAGCTCCTCTTCCTTTCTGCAGTCTTAGCTGAGGAACTTCTTATCGAAGCCGTTTCTACCACCAAGGTTAGCCGCTAACGAAGTGCAGGCTTGTGGGGAGTGGGTCCCGCCAAAAGCTGCTTTTGCTTTGCCGCGCTTGCACGCGAATGATAACGGCTGGGGCGAGAGGTTAAATAGAGAGGCACTGGGCTAAGACGTTAGTCTTGGCAGAGATTCCGATGTACTGCCTTTGATACCTGGAATAAACGGATGAACTGCTAACCTGAGTCGTTCCTTGAGTCGGGGTTCTGGCATATTGCTAAGATTGCTATTCCTTGTGAAGAGCTCTGCCCTATCATTCCGCTTAGCAGGCCTCAGATTCAGCAGGAGCCCAAAGGAGCGCAACTCCTGAACCTTTCTGAGGGTTCCCCCTTCTCCTCCCCACTTACCTTGTCCATTGAATAGGAGGTGCAGCTGCATAACAACTCCTGGATTAGGAGAGCAGCCAGCCAGCCAGCCACCTAGGGTTGTCAAGTCCAATTCAAGAAATATCTGGGGACTTTGGGGGTGGAGCCAGGAGACTTTGGGGGTGGAGCCAGGAGACATTGGGAGTGGGGCCAGAAGCAAGGTGACAAGCACAACTGAATGCCAAAGGGAGTTCTGGTCATCACATTTAAAGGGACTGCACATCGTTTAAATACCTTTGTTTCATTGGAAATAATGAAGGCTAGGGACACCTCCTTTTGGGGCTCATAGAATTGGACCCCCTGGTCCAATCCTTTTGAAACTTTGAGGGTGTTTAGGGGAGAGGCACGGGATGCTATGCTGCAAATATGGTGCCTCTGTCTCAAAAAACAGGGGCCCCCAGAGCTCCAGATACCAATGGATCAATTTTCCATTATAACCTATGGGAATCGGTCTCCATAGTGCCCAGAAGACATTCCCCCCCCCTGCTTTCTGATGACCCTGAAGCGAGGGGAGGGCCCCCAAACCAGGGGATTGGCAACCCTGCAATCACCAGGTGCTTTGCCACGCCCGCAGCAGCCCTCATTAACCCCTGGAGAAGCCCACACCACCCTTTCTCCCCTTATGTGATTTTGGGCAGCGGGTGGCTTGCTGGCCTTTTAACGGGGGCAGGGTGGCCTAGGAGAGCCCCAGGGAAGTGAGGCCTGCTTGGGCTGGCTGGATCTCTAGGCAGCCCAAGCAGGCCTCGCTCACCTGGGGCTCTCCTTTCTTGCATTGGGTTGCTTTTGGTTGGCGGGGGGCAGCATATGCTAATGAGTTCTGCCACCTATTTTGCTACAAAACGGCCCCTGCTGCTTAGCTAGCCACGGATGTTTCCCCAAGCAGAAGAGGCCGATCCTCCAGATGGAAGTTCCTTACACTGGAGGAAGGCGCCACTTTAACAGAGCAGAGCGGAAGGGCCCAATCCGCTACTGTCAAAATGGTTTTTCAGGCAGGGATTCTTATCAGTGAAAATTTCAGCTTGAAAAGAAGAAGCTGCAAACACCCAGCCAAAGAAGTTCAGATTCTCCCTGTGACTCTGTGGGACTTCTCATCTTTGGGTTCTGCAGGTCGCCCGAGCAGGAGGTGGAAGAATTCCCACAGGAAAGGAAAAGGGACGAGAAAAACACAGATGAAGTGGGGAAGGATTCACCCACCTGAAAGAGATCCAAGAGGGGTTTCCAGGAAAGCATGAGAACGGCACCCTTGTTTATGGTTTTGGGGATTTCAGAGTAGAACAACGTATTTTCCCGGTTCTCGCTGGACATTGCTAAAAAGACAAAACACAATGCGGAGTGCACATTAGCTAAGCACCATCCCAGGGAACAGGAGAAAAGACTCTGTCTACAGTTAATCCTATCAAGGCCTTAATAAGAAAGGTGGACCGTCAACTCTGTTTCTGACCTAAACTGTGTCAGACTGCTGTCTAAGCCTCAGGTATCCGCTAGACAATGTTTAAACCAACTTCTGATGAACCAATTAATCTGTTAGTTGCATCTACTTCTTACCCAAATCACAGCTTAAACTGCCTTTCTAAGATACCAAAGCACAAGAGTTAACCCACCCGTTTTCAATTTTAAATTTAAAAAGCCTTCTCCGTTCCTTTTGGCGCATAAACCAAAATAAAGTGTAGAGGACTGGGGAAGGCAACGGCAAACCACCCCGTCAAAAGTCTGCCGTGAAAATGTTGTTAGAGCAACATCACACCAGAGTTGGAAACGACTGGTGCTTGCACACGGGACCTTTCCTTTCCTTTCCTTTCCTTTCCTTTCCTTTCCTTTCTTCAACCGCACCTTAAGCTAGATTTTGGGGGATTTTATTGCCATCAAGTTGCAGGTAAGGTATGGAAACCCTGTGGGGTTTTCCAAGGTAACAAAGAACAGTAGTCGGTTTGCCGCTGCCTCTGCATAGCAACCTTGGACTTCCTTGGAGGTCTCCCATCCAAATATTAACCAGAGACCGAACCTGTAAAGATAAAGATGAACAGAGGTGGTTTGCCATTGCCTGCTTCTGTGTAGCAACCAGGGCCTTTTTTTTGTAGAAGAATTGCAGATTCAGAGACTCAGAGCAGCTTACAATCTTCTTTATCTTCTTCCTCCACAACAGACACCTTGTGAGGTGGGTGAGGCTGAGAGAGCTCTCCTAGAAGCTGCCCTTCCAAGGACAACTCTGTGAGAGCTCTGGCTGACCCAAGGCCATTCCAGCAGCTGCAAGTGGAAGAGTGGGGAATCAAACCCGGTTCTCCCAGATAAGAGAGCTCTGGCTGACCCAAGGCCATTCCAGCAGCTGCAAGTGGAAGAGTGGGGAATCAAACCTGGTTCTCCCAGATAAGAGAGCTCTGGCTGACCCAAGGCCATTCCAACAGCTGCAAGTGGAGGAGTGGGGAATCAAACCCGGTTCTCCCAGATGAGAGAGCTCTGGCTGACCCAAGGCCATTCCAGCAGCTGCAAGTGGAGGAGTGGGGAATCAAACCCGGTTCTCCCAGATAAGAGAGCTCTGGCTGACCCAAGGCCATTCCAGCAGCTGTAAGTGGAGGGAATCAAACCCGGTTCTCCCAGATAAGAGAGCTATGGCTGACCCAAGGCCATTCCAGCAGCTGCAAGTAGAGGAGTGGGGAATCAAACCCCGTTCTCCCAGATAAGAGAGCTCTGGCTGACCCAAGGCCATTCCAGCAGGTGCAAGTGGAGGAGTGGGGAATCAAACCCGGTTCTCTCAGATAAGAGTCCGCACGCTTCACCACTACGCCAAACTGGCTCTTAGTAAAGGGCCTACTGTAAGCTTCAGGAGGATGCGCTACATCAGGGAGGTGCGGATTAATATGCAAAGGAGTTCCTGCTACAAAAAAAGCCCTGATAGCAACCCTGGACTTCCATGGTGTCTCCCATCCAAGTACTAACCAGGGCTCACCTGGCTTAGCTTCCAAGATCCAACAAGATCATGCTAACCTGGGCCAGCCAGATCGGGCCTTAACCTAGTAAGCCCATCCTGAATTAAACCTATTCTAACTAAGTCAATGGATATTAATGCCCTGGAGTCAAAAGCAACCAAACGCTGCCACTTTGATCATCACCTTCAAAATACTTTTAATTTGCTTTCACCTTCACGATAGCCAGGGAAAGAAAGAAAGAAAGAAAGAAAGAAAGAAAGAAAGAAAGAAAGAAAGAAAGAAAGAAAGAAAGAAAGAAAGAAAGAAAGAAAGAAAGAAAGAAAGAAAGAAAGAAAGAAAGAAAGAAAGAAAGAAAGAAAGAAAGAAAGAAAGAAAGAAAGAAAGAAAGAAAGAAAGAAAGAAAGAAAGAAGTTCCAGCTGGCTTGGCACCAGAGGGTGTGGTTTAATATGAGTCCCTGCTGGACTTTTTCCTACAAAAAACCCTATGTGAAACAATGGTGGCATTAGGGTGTGTGGCCTAATATGCAAATGAGTTCCTGCTGGCCTTTCCCTACAAAAATAGCCCTGACGCTAGCCCTGCAAGGCTTGCCACTACAGACTCATTTTGCAGCCCCTCGTGACTGCAACGTTCCCCCCACAGTGCCTTCAGATGTATTTTTTTAAAAAATGTTTCTTTTTTATTGTAATTTCTTTTTTTAAAAAAGTTCTTGAAGAAAAAAGGAAATTGGCTAGCATGTTCTTCCCCCTACAAAAGTTCTTAAAAAGCCCTTCAGCAACGCAGTGGGGGAAAGTGGAGAGAAAATAGTGACTGATGGAAAAATGTGCACCAAAATCTTCCACGTGGATGTTCTGCAGCCAGTGCGAACACCAAATATGGCATCCTCATTGTGGGGAAACAGCCTGTCCTGAACACAAAGAAGAAGACGACTGCAGATTTATACCCCGCCCTTCTCTCTGAATCAGAGTCCCAGAGCGGCTCACAATCTTTTATCTTCTTCCCCCACAACAGACACCCTGTGAGGTGGGTGGGGCTGAGAGAGCTCTCCCAGAAGCTGCCCCTTCAAGGACAACTCCTACAAGAGCTATGGCTGACTCAAGGCCATTCCAGCAGCTGCAAGTGGAGGACTGGGGAATCAAACCCGGTTCTCCCAAATAAGAGTCCGCACATTTAACCACTACACCAAAGGCCTCCAGCGCTTGCCCCTCAGCATTCCCTCTCTGCGAAGTGGGTTCTGTCTCCAGCAGGCCAACCTACCAAGGTAGTAGACCCTGTCTGAGTGGGGCCCTTCGGGATCGTTGCGCTTCACAAATGTGAAGTTGTGCGGAGCCTTGGCCATCAGGCCGCTGTGGTGCTTCCGGGTGTCCGCCAAGAGCTTCTTCAGCTGGCTCCAGGAGTGCCGCTCCACATAATACGCATCCAGCTTCACCTTCTCTTCCGAGGCTGCACTCTCCTTGCGCTCCGACGTCTCAAAGATCTCCAGGCTGGCCTGTTCAGTTTCCATCGCGGCTGCCATGTCGCATGTTGGAACCTGGAAAGCAACCCGAAATCGCCTGTTGGAGCACACCTTCATATGAACATATGAAGCTGCCTTATACTGAATCAGACCCTCGGTGCATCAAAGTCAGTCTTGTCTACTCAGACTGGCAGTAGCTCTCCAGGGTCTCAAGCTGAGGTTTTCCACACCTATTTGCCTGGACCCTTTTTAGTTGGAGATGCCGGGGATTGAACCTGAGACCTTCTGCTTACTAAGCAGATGCTCTACCGCTGAACCACAGCCCCATTCATGGCTCTCCAGGGTCTCAAGCTGAGGTTATTCACGTCTACTTGTCTGGACCCTTTTTTAGTGAAGATGCCAGGGATTGAACCTGGGACCTTTTGCTTACCAAGCAGATGTTCTACCACTGAGCCACCGTCCCTCCCCTAAAGAACATATGAAGCTGCCTTCTACTGAATCAGACCCTCCTAGGTCCATCAAAGTCAACATTGTCTACTCAGACTGGCAGCGGCTCTCCAGGGTCTCCAGCTGAGGTTATTCACGCCTACTTGCCTGGACCCTATTTAGTTGGAGATGCCGGGGATTGAACCTGGGACCTTCTGCTTACCAAGCAGATGCTCTACTACTGAGCCACCATCCCTCCCCTTAGACATATGAAGCTGCCTTCTACTGAATCAGACCCTCGGTCCATCAAAGTCAGTATTGTCTACTCAGACTGGCAGCGGCTCTCCAGGGTCTCAGCAGAGCATAGCCAGCTTCAAGAGGGGATTGGATCAACATATGGAGCAGAGGTCCATCAGTGGCTATTAGCCACAGCGTATTGTTGGAACTCTCTGTCTGGGGCAAGTGATGCTCTGTATTCTTGGTGCTTGGGGGGGCACAGGGGGAGGGCTTCTAGTGTCCTGGCCCCACTGATGGACCTCCTGATGGTGCCTGGGTTTTTTGGCGACTGTGTGATACAGAGTGTTGGACTGGATGGGCCACTGGCCTGATCCAACATGGCTTCTCTTATGTCTAGGGCAAGTGATGCTCTGTATTCCTGGTGTTTGGGAAGGCCAACAGTGGGAGGGCTTCTGGTGTCCTGGCCCCACAGATGGACCTCCTGATGGCACCTGATGGGGTTTTTTTGGCCACTGTGCGACACAGAGTGTTGGACTGGATGAGCCATTGACCTGATCCAACATGGCTTCTCTTATGTTCTTATGTTCAGAGGTCTTTTCACATCACCTGCTAGAGGCCTCATTTTGGCAGGAGCTCACAGGAGCAGAGCTCCGGAACCTCTCAATTTTACTGTGCTCTTTCTTTCTTATCTCCCTCCCTCCCCCCCCCAAAAAAAGTTGTTTCTGGGCTCCATTGTTCAATCTGTGAGAATTTTGCTGAACTCTCAGATTAGACAAACTTTTCTAATATTTCCCCCCCACAACAAAATGGGAAAATAACCCAAACATCTAAAGCAGACAGATGGACATCTTTCCTCATGCCACTGGGGCCACAGAGGAGAAAGTAACTGAAAATGTACGATGGGGTTAAGGTTTCACTATGACAGTTATAATTCAAAAAGCATTTTAAGGTAGCTGCTGAGCTGATATAATTTAATACAGCACCTCTTTTTCTACAAAATCAGCCCTGATGTGCTACCGGATCCCTTTCACTGGAGGTGCTAGGGGCTGAACCTGGGACCTTAGAATCATAGAATGGTAGAGTTGGAAGGGACCTCCAGGGTCATCTAGCTCAACCCCCTGCACAATGCAAGAAATTCACAAAAACCTCCCCCAACGTCCACAGAATCAGCATTGCTGTCAGATGACAGTCTGACAGGGCACCACAGAAATTTCCAGAGGGCAGAGGTGGCCAAACCTGCGTAATGTAAGAGCCACAGAATAAACATCAGATGTTTGAGGGCGGACAGACATGAATGCGAGGGAGGGAGGGAGGGAGAAGCGGAAAGAAAGCGGCTTTAAAGGCCTTCTCCAAGGCAGCCAACAGGGTGGTGGGGGCTTCAAGAGCCGCACACCACGTATGGAAGAGCCGCAGTTTGCCCACCCCTGTCCTAGGGCATGCTATCCCCCCAGTTCTTGTGGTTATGAAAACAGCTGTGGACAAAGGGGCCAGGGCCCAAGTATTCTGGTACCCCAAGTCAGAACCCTCCACCCTCCTGAGTGCTGCTGGCTTGCTTCAGGCCCCAGCCTGCTCAGACTGGCAGCAGAAGAAAGCAATGGATATCCACCCCCTTCCACGGGGTTAACTCCAGGAGACCCAGGTTCAACACACACACACACACACACACACACCCCGGTTGCTGGATTGACCTTGCACAGTTATGCATCCCCTTGTGAGCAAGATGAAAACGGGCTCCCGTCCATTCAGGAAGGCAGGAATCTAGGGAGAACCGGCCCTGCAGGGGCGCACCAAACGGCCCCTGCAGTGTTGGGGGAGGGGGGGGCCGTTAGCCAGGCTTCTCGGGGCCACAGTCCGAGCCCCCTCCTGAACCCCCCAGTCCTTGCAGCAGGGTGTCCCTATCCCTTGCCCCCCCAAGCCTTGGGTCGGTTCAGCCTGCGCCAGAGGAGAAGCCTGGGGAGGGGAGCTGGGGGGGTGGGGGGTGGCACGGCCGTTCTGGCGTTGGCACCCTCGCCTGGCCACTGGGCTGGCAAGGGCAAGCGGATCTGGGCGGGCGGGGTGGGAGTTTGCAGCAGCAGCAGCAGAGCCCCCCCCCCCGCTCTTCCATGCAGCAGGAGATTCGAGGAGGGGGCGTCCCGCCAGCGTCTCCCATCCTCCCACCGGGGACTCACTCAGGGGCGCGGCGCCTCCTTCCTCCCGGGGCCCGCAGCGGCCTCTGGTGCAGCAGCAGCGGCGGCGGCGGCTGCGTTGCTTCCGTTTCCTCGTCTTCGGCGGCGGCAGCAGCAGCAGCCAGGAGCGGCGCCCCACGCCTTGCGCCAGCCCGCCCGGCCTGCACACCGCCCCCGCCGGCCACGGAGGAAGAAGGAAGCCCGGCCCGGCCCGGCTCCTGCCCACGCAATGCAACGCCAGGAGATTGCAATGCAAATTATGCAATGCTCCCGGGAACAGCCCCGAGAAGGGTCCCAAGCCCCGTGCAAGAAAGACCGGGAGACTTTGGGGGTGGAGCCGGGAGACTTTGGGGGGGGGGCGTGGAGCCAGGTTGGGCCAAGCATCGTTGAACTGCAAAGGGAGTTCTGGCCATCGCGTTGATAAAGGACCGCACGCCTTTGGAATGCTTTCCTTCCATTGGAAACAATGGAGGATAGGGGCGCCTTCTTTGGGGGCTCCTAGAATCGGACCCCCCTGGTTTCTAACGTTTTTGAAACTTGGGATGAAGGGGAGACCCCTGAATATTTAACGAATACCCCTATAATAATAATAATAATAATAATAATAATAATAATAATAATAATAATAATAATAATAATAATAATAATAAATGAAAATATGGTTTTGTGCCTTCGCAAGAGAATGTCTGACGCAACATTTCCAGTGGCTGTTGGGAGGCCCTCCGAGGAGCTGTTGCTGAACTGTTCAAGCCAGGCAGCCCAAATGGGTGCGAGTCACGAATGTGTATTGATAGCTGGAAACTCCTTGTTGAATAAAGATAAGCAGACACGCTGGAGGACTACCAGGGAGAAAGGGGAGAGGGGGGAAGTGAATCCGATAACGTGTTTTAACAATGTATTGATAACATATGGTTACAAAAGTTAATTATACATTTTCTGTACTAAGCCATATGGTATTTCAATCCCCCCTCCCTCCAATGTTGACTTCCCCGAAGTTATAGATTTAAATTCAATACTAAAGGTACTGATCAAAGTTCAATATATTTTTTTTCTCATTAATACTAAAACATTGTCCAATGTCTTTTTACCTTCCACTCTTTCTCCATATATTCTTTAAACTCCTTCCACTCCTTTTTGAATATATCTAAATCATAGTCTCTTAGAGTTCTAGTTAGTTTGTCCATCTCACTCCACGATAAAACTTTCACAATCCAGTCCCATTTCTCTGGTATTTTTTCTTGTTTCCACAGCTGCGCATACAATGTCCTAGCAGCTGAGAGCAAGTACCAAATTAAAGTCCTGTCTTCCTTTGGAATTTTTTTCTAATTGTAATCCAAGCAAAAAAGTCTCTGCGGTTCTCTTAAATTCGTAACCCAAAATTTTGGAGATTTCTTGTTGTATCATCTTCCAGTACTCTCGCTTTTTCACAAGTCCACCACATATGAAAGAAAGAACCTTCGTGAATCAGATAACGTGTAAGGGGCCAGGCTGCAGGCTTACTTTCGCTTAAAGCTGATGGTTTGAGAAGTGTGCGGGGTTCGTTATTTTTGGGAGCCTTGATGCTCAAATGAACCTTGCTATTGGTGCCAAATAGTAAAATACCTCGTTTTCAATCAGTAAGTGTGCGCCTCGCTATTTCCCTGCTACAGGGGGTTATTTCGAGGAGAGGCTTCAGATACTATGCTGAAAATTTAGTGCCTCTACCTCAAAAAACAACCCCCCCCCCCTTCGAGCCCCAGATACTCACGGATCAATTCTTCATTTATACCCTTGGACCCTAAGTTTTTCTGCCCCGTCCTCTCTTTCTATAGAAGTCTACTGCCTCAGGAACTCCATCTTATGGATAACAGCCGCCCCAGAAAACTCATGCTCCTCCCTTACTTTGCCCAGTCCTTTCAAGAAGCCCTCTTACAAAGGCTTAGGGTTGCCAGGTCCAATTCAAGAAATATCTGGAGACTTTGGGGGTGGAGCCAGGAGACTTTGGGGGTGGAGCCAGGAGCAAGGGTGTGACAAGCACAATTGAACTCCAAAAGGAGTTCTGGACATCACATTTAAAGGGACCGCACACCTTTTAAACGCCTTCCCTCCATTGGAAATAATGAAGGATAGGGGCACCTTCTTTGGGGGGCTCATAGAATTGGACCCCCTGGCCCAATGCTTTGGAAACTTGGAGGGTGTTTTGAGGAGAGGCACCAAATGCTATGCTGAAAATTTGGTGCACCTTCTTCAAAACACAAGCCCTCCCCCAGAGCCTGAGATACCCACGGATCAATTTTTCCTACATGAATTGGCCTCCACAGGGAATAATGGAGTGCCCAGCAGACATTTCCTGCCCCCTCTCTCGCTTTCTGATGACCCTGAAGGGGGGGCGAGGGCCTCCAAAATGGGGGATCCCCTGCCCCCATCTGGGGGTTGGCATCCGTACAAAGGCTGCCCAGGGAATCTGGGGGCTCAGACACTCCCAAGCGTTGTTTGGAGGGTATTTTGAGGAGAGGCATCAAATGCTAGGCTGCAAATTAGGTGCCTCTACCTCAAAAAACACTCCCCCCCCCAGGCCCCGATCTGTGCAGATCAATTCTCTTATACTCTATGGCAGGGGTGTCAAAGTCATTTGTTATGAGGGCTGAATATGACATAAATGAGATCTTCTCAGGCCGGGCCTTGTGTGTACCTGTTTCAGATTAGGTAGCAGGGATATAAACTTTTTAAACGACGCAGAAAAACACAACTACAGATTTTTCAAAAAAACCTAAAGCGTGCTTAAAACATTAGCACTTGTTGGTCATAAAGGTGCTTTCTTTGTATTTCTCCCATGGGATCCAGGGAACTGGGCAAAGGAAGCTCTGGCTCTTTCCTTCCTTCCCCAGGGGACTGGGGGCGGGGGAGCCTCAACCAATGGAGAAAATTGAGGTTTTCTTCTGTAGCTCCTGCGTGATTGAGCGAGCTTTGCAAAGCAAGTTGAGGTGCATAAGGAAGCAGACAAGAACCAGTTGCTTTGGGGGCTGATTCGGCCCCTGGGCCACAGGTTTGACACCCCTGCCTTATGGGGCTCGGTCTCCATAGGGAATAATGGAGTGCCTATAGGGTTGCCAATCCCCAGGTGGGGGCAGGGGATCCCCTGGTTTGGAGGCCCTCCCCCTGCTTCAAGGTCATCAGAAAGCGGGGGTGGGAAATGTCTGCTGGGCACTCCATTATTCCCTATAGGGTATACCCCCATAGGGCATAATGGAAAATCAATCCGCTGGTATCTGGAGCTTTAGGAGGGCTGTTTTTTTAGGTAGATGCACCACATCTGCAGCATAGCCTCAAAATACCCCCCAAGTTTCAAAAAGATTGGGACAGGAAGTCCAGTCCTTTGAGCTCCAAAAGAAGGTGCCCATTCTTCATTATTCCAAATGGAGGGAAGGCATTTAAAAGGAGCGGTCCCTTTAAATGTGGTGGCCAGAATTCCCTTTGGAGTTCAACTGTGCTTGCCACACACTCCACCCCCAAAGTCCCTAGATATTTATTGATTTGGACTTGGTAACCCTACCACCTCCTCCTCCCCCCCCCCCCCCCACCACTGCCACCACATATGCTGTGGCTCTTTAAGGGGCTCAGAGTGTTAGAGCTGCAGTACTGCAGTCCTAAGCTCTGCTCAGGATCTGAGTTCGATCCCCGGCGGAAGCTGGGTTTTCAGGTAGCCGGCTCGAGGCTGACTCAGTCTTCCATCCTTCCGAGGTGGGTCAAATGAGCCCCCAGCTTGCTGGGGGAAAAGTGCAGATGACTGGGGAAGGCAATGGCAAACCACCCCGTAAAAAGTCTGCCGTGAAAACGTTGTGAAAGCAACGTCACCCCAGAGTCGGAAACGACTGGTGCTTGCACAGGGGACCTTTCCTTTTTCCTGGATTCGTGCTTTGGTGTCCCTTCGCCCCCAGCCCCATTCATATTTTATTGGCCTTTTTGAAAACAATATTGCAAAAGCTAAGAAAAAGAATGCCCACTCCGGACAATTTGCAACCAAACCCTAAGCCCCGCCCCTGGAAGGGTCCACGAGACAGGAGCGGCTACTGAGCATGTGCGGGAGTGGCGCTCGATCTGCGCATGCCCCGCAGGCCACGGGCGGGCGGATTCTTTTCCCTCCGGACCGGGGAAGAGTTTGGGGGACGGACCCAAGATGGCCGCCGCCTGCCGGTGAGCCCCTGGCAGGGAAAGGGAGGGGGGGCTTAATCTGTGCAAACCTCCGCCCCCGAAGCAGCCCCTCCCAGGCCTCTTTTGCACCCCCGCAGGTTTTGCCTTCTTGGTTCCATCAGCCGAGGACTGAACCTGGGACCTGGCGCATGCAAAGCAGAGGCTCGACCGCTGAGCCTCCCAGGTCTGTGTTGGGAAACTTTGGAGGTTGGAGGAGACTTTGGGGGCGGAGCTGGGAGAGGGCGGGGTTTAGGGAGGGGAGGGGCCTCAGCAGTGGAGAATGTAGGGTTGCCAATCCCCAGGTGGGGGCAGGGGATCCCCGGTTTGGAGACCCTCCCCCCGCTTCAGAGTCATCAGAAAGCGGAGGAGAAGAGGGAAATGTCTGGTGGGATCTCCATTATTCCCTATGGTGAGCAATTCCCATACGGAATAATGGAAAATTGATCAGAGGGTATCTGGGGAGGGGGAGGCAGTTTTTTGAAGTAGAGGCACCAAATTTGCAGCATAGCATACACCACCTCTTCTCAAAAGACCAGCCAAGTTTCAAAAAAGATTGTGAGGGCCAGAACTCCCTTTGGAGTTCAATTATGCTTGTCACAACCTTTCTCCTGGCTCTACCCCCAAAGTCTCCTGGCTCCACCCAAAGTCCCCAGATATTTCTTGAATTGGACTTGGCAACCCTAGGAGAATGTCACAAAGTCCACCCTTGTAAGCAGCCATTTTCTCCAGGGGAGCTGATCTCTGCCAGCTGGAGAGATCAGTTTTAAAAGCGGGAGACCCTGCTTTACCTGGAGCCTGGTAACCCTAGTTGGACAATACTTGGAGACTTTGGGGGTGGAGCTGGGAGAAGGTGGTTTTTGGGAATGGGAGGGGCCTCAGCATGGAGTCCACCCTTCCAAGCAGCCATTTTCTCCAGTGGAGCTGATCTCTGCCAGCTGGAGAGATCAATTTTAAAAGCGGGTGATCTCCAGGCCCCACCTGGAGGCTGGCAACCCTAGTTGGACAATACTTGGAGACCCTGGGGGTGGAGCTGGGAGAAGGTGGGGTTTGGGGAGGTGCCCCCCATGAAGCAGCCAATTTCTCCAGGGGTACAAGAATACAAACTATTGTGCACAAACAAACACTCTTAACTGGTGTATATAAAGTTCTATTATAATGAAATGAACAGCCTACAACAGTGGGCATACATTCATACAGTATAAATAGAAAACAACAGTCTCAAAACAATATACCAAGGAGGACCCCACACAGTCACTGAGTTTTCCAAAATGAGTACACAGACTCAAAAATAATGTTCCTCAGGAATCCCTCCGTTGTTTGTTGACTTCTGAAGGACAAATTCTAGCCTTCACGCAAACCCCGGATTTGATTGCGTTCCGCTGCTCCTGCAGCTTCCTCGTAAGTCAACTGTAAACAACAAAAGTGACCGATAAAAACTACCCTAAAACAAAGTAATCTTAACAAAAACATACAGAAATAGTTGGTAAAACAACCTGAAAACTCCAGCCAAGTTCTTTCTCAAACGCCCATTTTGATATCTTAATTTGCGGCTTGGGCTATCAGAGCCCACGGCTTTTTTTAAAGGGACGGAGACAGCTGTTATTACTCAACCATTTAAAGGAGACCACACCACAATCTACCAACATACCCAAGAAACAAAATACATTATATATAACAAGAGAAATCATTGTGTTGATTTAGACCAGAGGGTTCAATGGTATTTAAACGATGTATCCACCGTGCCTCTTTTTGTAACATGGTCCTTTGTAGATCACCACCTCTACTTACACTAAGGTACCCATTTTTTATGCCCTCCCTAAGCTACATAAAGAAATCAGACCCCCTCCTGGTCATCCAATTGTGTCAGGAAGTCTCCTGGCTCCACCCCCAAAGTCTCCAGATTTCATATATTGTGCTGCCACTGTTCTTTTGCATTTTCTCCAGGGGGGCTGATCTCTGCCAGCTGGAGATCAGTTGGGAAAGCGGGAGATTTCCAGGCCCTGCCTGGAGGCTGGCAACCCTAGCTGAGCCACTGCACCACCTTTGCTTCAAAAGGAACCGACATGCTGGTGTCTTATGCTGAATCCACAGCAGCTCTCCAGAGTCAGGGGTGGGGCTAGAGGTCTTTCACTGCCATTTGCTACCTGATCCTTCTGACTGAAGATGTCAGGGACTGAACATGTTGGGACTCATGTCTATTCTGCCCCTTGCCAGAAAATGAACCAAAATGAATATTCCCCAAGAAGCAGTTGCACATTTGCTGGAGAGTAACAGAAAAGATGCCTTGCCTGATTCTAGAGGCAGTTTTATTACCCCCACTATTCCTACAGGCTCTGCCTCCCTGTCCCCCCCATCCCCCCCGCTGCACGAGCTGTTGTATTTCTTCCTTGATGTCACTTTTTTTTGAGTCATCCTCCTCTAGTTTGCCCTCTTCCATCAGATTCCCCTTTCCCTCCGGTTCAAACCCGGTTCTCCCAGATAAGAGTCTGCACACTTCTTCCTTCATTTTCCCTAGCTCTTCATCCTTGAAGCTGTGTTTAGCCAGGACGTACAGAAACTCCAGAAACTGTCCTTGGGTCACTCAAGAGTTCAGTTGTGAGCCTTACTAGTGCAATTTTCCCTCACTCCTCTTTTCCCCCTTTAATAGCCTGAGGGGGCATCAGGAGCTGATGACCATGAATTTAGGGAACATGTAGCCTTAAATTGATATGAAATGATTAGGGACTCCTTTAATGTTAATTTGGGACCTTAGAAGGCAGGGGTGGTGGTGGTAATAAGCCCTGTAAACAACATCGTTTGGCAGTAGAGTGTGCAGATTTTTGTAAAAGGTTAACTTCTGGGGCACAGTCTCTGCCTCTCAGAGCTTTTCTAGCTTGAATGGTGAGAACAGCTCTTAAGGAAGTCTAATAAAATTTAAAAAAAAGAGTCTGCACACTTAGAGCTCTGGCTGACCCAAGGCCGTTCCAGCAGCTGCAAGTGGAGGAGTGGGGAATCAAACCCAGTTCTCCCAGACAAGAGTCCGCACACTTAACCACTACACCAAACCGGCTCTCTAAAACACAACACTTTTCTTTTCTCCTTTGCAGCAGTTTTCTTTTTGGCATTTGACACACACGCGCAACAAAGAAGGGCCCACCATGCCGACTGTGGTGGTGATGGACGTGTCCCTCTCCATGACCCGGCCAGTCTCCGTCGAGGGTTCCGAGGAATATCAGCGAAAACATCTCGCTGCCCACGGCCTGACCATGCTGTTTGAGCACATGGCTACCAACTACAAACTGGAATTCACGGCCTTAATTGTGTTTTCCTCCCTCTGGGAGCTCATAGTGCCCTTCACGAGAGACTACAATACCCTCCAGGTGAGAATGCCAGCTCTGTGAAGTGAAGTTTGCATATGACACTAAATTGTTCAGGGTGGTGAGAACCAAAGAAGATTGTGAGGCACTCCAAAGGGATCTGTCGAGACTGGGTGAGTGGGCTGAGCAGTCGGGTTAGAACGGATCAAAGGGAGTCCTTCTTCATCCAAGTAGTGATTAACGTGTGGAATTCACTGCCACAGGAGGTGGTGGCAGCTACAAGCATAGCCAGCTTCAAGAGGGGATAGGATAAAAATTTGGAGCAGAAGTCCATCAGTGGCTATTAGCCATAGCTTATTGTTGGAACTGTCTGGGGCAGTGATGCTCTATATTCTTGGTGCTTGGGGGGTGCAAAGTGGAAGGGCTTCTAGCGCCACTTGTTTTGTTTTAAACAATTTATTGGTAGCATATGGTTACAAAGCTTTTCTATTTCTTAATTTTTTTTTCTTTTTTCACATTAACCCATATGACATTTCCATCCCCCCTCCCTCCAATGTTGACTTCCCCGAGGTTATAAGTTCAAATCCATACTAAAGGCACTTCTGACTGCACAAAGTTCCATATATATATTCTTACAACTAAAAAATTGTCCAATATTTCTTTACTTTCCAAGTTTTCTCCATATATCCTTTAAATTTTCTCCACTCCCTTTTGAATATCTCTAGATCATAGTCTCTTAGTGTTCCGGTCAATCTGTCCACTTCACACCACGACAAAACCCCCACGGTCCACTCCCACCTCTCCGGTACTTTCTCTTGCCTCCAAAGCTGCGCGCACAAAGTCCCAGCAGCTGATAACAGGTACCAAATTAAAGTCCAGGCTTCTAGCGCCACTTGTGAACCTCCTGATGGCACTTGGGGTTTTTTTGGCCACTGTATGACACAGAAACCCTTCAAGCAGATCCTGCAGAAAAGAACAAGTTCTATGCTGATCTACGCAACCTCGTACGGAAGACCCCTACAGAGGACAAGGTGATCATCCTTGGCGACTTCAATGCCAGAGTAGGTAAAGACTCGGAAGCCTGGAAAGGAGTACTTGGCAAACACGGCATTGGCAACTGCAATGACAACGGGCGCCTCCTGCTAGAATTCTGCATGGAGCACCAGCTCACCATCACCAACACTATCTTCCAGCAGAAGAACAGTCTGAAGACAACCTGGATGCACCCACGGTCCAAGCACTGGCACCTTATCGACTACATTCTGGTGCGCCAGACAGACCTTCGAGATGTCTTACACACCCGAGTAATGCCCAGTGTGGAATGTCATACGGATCATCGTCTTGTACGCTGCAATCTCCGTCTTCACTTTAAACCCACACCCAGGAGAGGAGGTATCCCTCGGAGGAAGTTTCAGGTTGGCAGTCTCCAGTCAGCCGAAGTTAAAGCTGCCTTCCAGGCAAAACTCCAGTCAAGAATTGAGGACCTCAGTTGCCCCACAGACCCTTCTCCAGAAGCACTCTGGGAACACCTAAAAACTACCGTCCTGCAGATCTCTGAAGAAGTCCTCGGGTTCTCCACAAGGAAGAACAAGGACTGGTTTGATGAGAACAATCAAGAGATCCAAGAATTACTGGCAAAAAAGAGATCTGCCTACCAAGCACATCTTGCTCAGCCCTCCTGTCCTGGGAAAAAAGCAACCTTTCGCGCTGCATGTAGCAACCTCCAGCGCAAGCTTCGAGACATTCAGAACGAGTGGTGGACCAAGCTTGCAGAGAGAACCCAGCTGTGTGCAGACACTGGTGATTTAAGAGGGTTCTACGAAGCCCTGAAGGCAGTATATGGTCCATCATATCAGGCTCAGAGTCCCTTGCATAGTGCAGACGGCCAAGTGCTCCTCACAGACAAGGCATCCATACTGAACCGGTGGTCAGAGTATTTTCAGGTTCTCTTCAGTGCCAACCGCGTAGTTCAAGATTCAGCAATCCACCTCACCCCACTTCAACCGGTGAAAACAGAGTTGGATGAGATCCCCACCCTAGAAGAGACTGTTAAAGCCATCAAGCAACTGAAAAGTGGCAAGGCAGCAGGAGTTGATGGAATTCCACCAGAGATCTGGAAGCATGGGGGCACAGTACTACATAGCTCACTTCACAAAGTACTTGTCACCTGCTGGGAACAAGGCAAATTACCACAGGACTTTCGCGATGCAATCATCATCACCCTATACAAGAACAAAGGGGAAAAGTCAGACTGCTCCAACTACCGGGGGATAACCCTGCTCTCCATCGCAGGCAAAATCCTTGCCAGAATACTCCTGAACAGACTGGTGCCCACCATTGCAGAAGAACTCCTCCCAGAGAGCCAGTGCGGCTTCAGAGCTAACAGGAGCACCACCGACATGGTATTTGTTCTCAGGCAGCTCCAAGAGAAATGCAGGGAACAGAACAAGGGTCTGTATGTGACTTTTGTCGACCTTACCAAAGCTTTCGATACCGTTAGCAGGAAAGGCCTGTGGCAAATCTTGGAACGTTTAGGATGTCCCCCAAGGTTCCTCAGCATGATCATCCAGCTACACGAAGACCAGCGAGGCCAAGTCAGACACTGCAACGACCTCTCGGAGCCCTTCCCAATAGGCACAGGTGTAAAGCAAGGCTGCGTTCTCGCGCCAACTCTCTTTACGATCTTCTTTAGCATGATGCTTCAAAGAGCCGCAGTAGATCTAGATGAGGACGATGGTGTCTACATCCGCTATCGCACCGATGGCAGCCTGTTCAACCTGAGGCGACTAAAGGCACACTCCAAGACAATGGAAAAACTCATCCGAGAGCTACTGTTTGCTGATGATGCTGCACTCGTCTCCCACTCGGTATCAGCTCTGCAGCATATGACGTCCTGCTTTGCAGAGGCTGCCAAGCTATTCGGCCTAGAAGTTAGTCTGAAGAAGACAGAAGTTCTCCACCAGCCTGCACCCCAGGAAGATTATCACCCTCCCTGCATCACTGTGGGTGAATCAGTTCTGAAGACAGTCCAGCAGTTCAGCTACCTGGGGTGCATCATCTCCTCAGATGCCAAGATCGACAAGGAGATTGACAACAGGCTGGCAAAGGCAAACCGTGCATTTGGCCGACTGCACAAAAGAGTGTGGAGCAACAAGCATCTGAAAAAAGGCACAAAGATCAATGTTTACAAAGCGGTTGTGATGACAACCCTCATCTATGGCTCCGAATCGTGGGTTTTATACCGTCATCACCTGCGACTCCTTGAGCGCTTTCATCAGCGCTGCCTTCGCACCATCCTCAACATCCACTGGAGTGACTTTGTGACCAACACTGAAGTCCTCAAGCGGGCAGAGGTTACCAGCATCGAGGCACTGCTGTTGAAGACGCAGCTGCGCTGGGCAGGGCATATTTCTAGGATGGAAAACCACCGCCTTCCCAAGATTGCCCTGTATGGCGAACTCTCCACCGGCCATCGAAATAGAGGGGCACCAAAGAAGAGGTACAAGGACTCCTTGAAGAAATCCCTTAGCACCTGTCACATCAACCATCACCAGTGGTCTGACTTAGCCTCAGATCGCAAAGCATGGAGGCACACCATCCACCAGGCTGTCTCTTCCTTTGAGAACACGCGCATAGCTGGTCTTGAGGACAAAAGGAGATTGAGGAAGAATCGCACTGCTACAGGACCAACCCTAAATCAGACTTTTCCCTGCAGCCGCTGTGGCCGGACCTGCCTGTCCCACATTGGTCTTGTCAGCCACCAGCGAGCCTGCAGCAAACGTGGACTATTGCACCCTTCTTAAATCTTCGTTCGCGAAGCCAAGCCGAGAGATGACACAGAGTGTTGGAATGGATGGGCCATTGGCCTGATCCAACATGGCTTCCCTTATGTTCTTATACTACCACTCAGGGCCAGTGTTAGGGTTTTTGATGCCCTAGGCGAGCTGCCCACTAGCACCCCTCCCACCCCCCACCCCCAAAATTTAAAAAACCAGAGAATTGTAGGAGAAATAAACTTGGATGGGTCATTGGCCTGATCCAACATGGCTTCTCTTATGTTCTTATGTGACACAGAGTGCTGGACTGGATGGGCCATTGGCCTGATCCAACAGGGCTTCTCTTATGTTCTTATGTGACACAGAGTGCTGGACTGGATGGGCCATTGGCCTGATCCAACAGGGCTTCTCTTATGTTCTTATGTGACACAGAGTGCTGGACTGGATGGGCCATTGGCCTGATCCAACAGGGCTTCTCTTATGTGACACATAATGTTGGACTGGATGGGCCATTGGCCTGATCCAACATGGCTTCTCTTATTTGTGTTTTATTAAAGCCCTTGGCAGGTAGACGCAGTCATTGCATTGAAAGGAGCAAACTCTGGTTGCTGCCTTTTGAAAGCCTGATTGTTGGGGGGAGAGGGAGACAAAAAAGGAAGGAGACTGGGGTGGGAGAAGGAGAAGCACAGTCTGGAAAGGCACAGAATTGTATCCCCCCCCCCTGCTTTTGCCCAGTTGGTGGCATTTCTCTCACGTCATTCCAGTGGACTCGTGGGCAAGATCATACGTAGTGGTTTTCTCAGGCCAACGTTTCTGTCACTTGTATTCACAGGAGGCCCTGAGCAATATGGATGATTATGACAAGACCTGTTTGGAGGCAGCCCTGGTTGGGGTTTGCAGCATCGTGCAGCAAGAATGGGGGGCGGCTGTTCCCTGCCAGGTGAGGTTTCCGAAGGGATTCTGCCTTCTGTGTCCCTGTGCCCTGCCTTTCAGCCCAATGGGGACCTAGAGCAGCATACGTTGTTCTCTCCTCTGTTTTATCCTCACAATAACCTTCTAGGTTGAATGTATGTGCACCTGGCCAAAGGTCACTCCCTGAAATTCTGTGTCAGAGTGGGGGATTCGAACTTGGGTCTCCTCGATTCTAGTCTGACACTCTTGACAGTTTGGTGTAGTGGTTAACTGGTGTAATGCGGACTCTTATCTGGGAGAACCCGGTTTGATTCCCCCACTCCTCCACTTGCACCTGCTGGAATGGCCTTGGGTCAGCCAGAGCTCTCTTATCTGGGAGAACCGGGTTTGATTCCCCACTCCTCCACTTGCAGCTGCTGGAATGGCCTTGGGTCAGCCAGAGCTCTCTTATCTGGGAGAACCGGGTTTGATTCCCCACTCCTCCACTTGCACCTGCTGGAATGGCCTTGGGTCAGCCAGAGCTCTCTTATCTGGGAGAACCGGGTTTGATTCCCCCTCTTCCACTTGCAACTGGTGGAATGGCCTTGGGTCAGCCAGAGCTCTCTTATCTGGGAGAACCTGGTTTGATTCCCCACTCCTCCACTTGCACCTGCTGGAATGGCCTTGGGTCAGCCAGAGCTCTCTTATCTGGGAGAACCGGGTTTGATTCCCCCCTCTTCCACTTGCAACTGCTGGAATGGCCTTGGGTCAGCCAGAGCTCTCTTATCTGGGAGAACCGGGTTTGATTCCCCAACTCCTCCACTTGCAGCTGCTGGAATGGCCTTGGGTCAGCTGTAGCTCTGGCAGAGGTTGTCCTTGAAAGGGCAGCTGCTGTGAGAGCTCTCTCAGCCCCACCCACCTCGCAGAGTGTCTGTTGTTTGTGTGGGGGGGGGGAGATAAAAGAGATTGTGAGCTGCTCTGAGATTCAGAGTATAGTGCAGGATATAAATCCAATATCTTCTTAACTGCTGCATCATGCTAGCCCTCAGATGTGCGGCCTTTAAAATTTTCTGGAGTTCCATGACTGATGATTCTGTTTCAAAGCATACAGAACAGAACAGCTTCACATCTTCAACAGAGCGACTACATCTCTGGAGCCTGGTTTTGGTCTGGGAGTGTCTGCTCGCTGTATTCTTTCTACATAACTGTCAGAAGGATAAAAACCCACGGAGCCTTTGTTGTATTTAATTTCAAAAGGCCTGAAAAATAGTCTTGTTTATATAATATTTACATCCTGAGGAGTATTAAAAGGTTTTCCTTTATACAAAGGGCTGTCCGTATTTTGAGTGTGTTGGATTTGAACCAATTGGGTGCAAATTCGCTAGGCAGGGTAGACGTTTTTAAACAGATCAAATTAATGTGTTTTTAGAACATTTCCACAATGAACATGTTAGCAGAAGAAAGGCTTAAAGGGTAGATGTGGGTTTGGAATGGCCCCAGAGAACTGCGGAAGAAGTCCTGTGTTCTTGCATCAGCCAACCTTCGCAACAAAATTTGAGAATTAGGTTGCTGTTATTCCCAGGGGTTAAATTCTAGCTGGAGCTCCTTTGCCTATTAGGCCACACACCCCTGATGTAGCCAATCCTCCAAGAGCTTACAAAAAAAAAGCCTTGTAAGCTCTTGGAGGATTGGCTACATCAGAGGGGTGCGGCCTAATGTGCAAAGGAGCTCCTGCTAGAATCCCACCCCTGGCTGGTATCACCATGTGGGATTCTCAGCAGTGTTGGAATCCAAGTCTTAGAAAGGTCAGCACAATGCAGGGCCTTTTTTGTAGCAGGAACTCCTTTGCATATTAGGCCACACACCCCTGATATAGCCAGTCCTCCAAGAGCTTACAGAAAAGAGCCTTGTAAGCTCTTGGAGGATTGGCTACATCAGGGGGGTGCGGCCTAATGTGCAAAGGAGCTCCTGCTAGAATCCCACCTCTGGTTATTTCCATTTCTGAGACAGGAAAACTGAGGCTGAGCAAATGCAATCGGTGCCAACTTGGCTTTACGGGGTATCGCTGCCTGTACAGGGGTTTGAACCCAGGTCTTCTAAAAAGACCCCGGAGAGGCTTTGCAGGAGGCGATAATTTCTGGAGGGTAAGCCCTTTCTCTTTGTGTTTGGCTTTTGCAAGGTTGTACTGGTCACCGACGGCAGCTTAGGCATCGGCAAGGGCTCTCTCCGCCACTCCTTGGCGACTCTCAACCAGCAGAAGGAGAATCGCTTCCCCCTGCCGTTCCCTTTCCCGTCCAAGTTATACGTCATGTGCATGGCCAACTTGGAGGAGGTGAGTCTCCCTTGAGGGCTCGTAGAAGGACTGCAGCTACACTAAGAGCAAGCTGGGCTGTGTACATCTGGAGCAGAGGTCCAGGAGTGGCTCTTAGTCACAAGGGAGAGATGGAACACACTGTCTGGGGCATGGATGCTCTGTCATCTTGGTCCTTGGGGGGCACAGGAGGAGGGCTTCTGGAGTTCTGGCTCCACTGGTGGACCTCTTGATGGCCCCTAGGTTTTGGTCACCGTGTGACAGAGTGTTGGACTGGATAAGCCATTGGCCTGATTCAACATGGCTTCTCTTATGTCTGGGGCAAGTGATGCTCTGCATTCTTGGTGCTTGGGAAAGGGCACAGTGGGAGGGCTTCTAGTGTCCTGGACCTGCTGATGAACCTCCTGATGGCACCTGGTGTTTTTGGCCACTGTGTGACACAGAGTGTTGGACTGGATGGGCCATTGGCCTGATCCAACATGGCTTCTCTTATGTTCTTATGTCTGGGGCAGTGATGCTCTGTATTCTTGGTGCTTGGGTGGCACAATGGGGGGCTGCTAGTATCCTGGCCCCACTGGTGGACCTCCTGATGGCACCAGGATTTTTTTGGCCACTGTGTGACACAGAGTCTTGGATTGGATGGGCCATTGGCCTGATCCAACATGGCTTCTCTTATGTTCTTATGTCTGGGGCAGTGATGCTCTGTATTCTTGGTTCTTGTGGGGGCACAGTGGGAGGGCTTCTAATGTCCTGGCCCCGCTGATGGACCTCCTGATGGCACCAGGGGTTTTTTGGCCACTGTGTGACACAGAGTGTTGGACTGGATAAGCCATTGGCCTGATTCAACATGGCTTCTCTTATGTCTGGGGCAAGTGATGCTCTGCATTCTTGGTGCTTGGGAAAGGGCACAGTGGGAGGGCTTCTAGTGTCCTGGACCTGCTGATGAACCTCCTGATGGCACCTGGTGTTTTTGGCTACTGTGTGACATAGAGTGTTGGACTGGATGGGCCATTGGTCTGATCCAACATGGCTTCTCTTATGTTCTTATGTCTGGGGCAGTGATGCTCTGTATTCTTGGTGCTTGGGAGGGGCACAATGGGAGGGCTTCTAGTATCCTGGCTCCACTGGTGGACCTCCTGATGGCACCAGGATTTTTTTGGCCACTGTGTGACACAGAGTGTTGGACTGGATGGGCCATTGGCCTGATCCAACATGGCTTCCCTTATGTCCTTATGCTGGTTGGACTCCTTAGTGACTCTGAACCGGGAGAAAGAGAACTGCTTCTTCATGCATTTCCCATCCAAGTTGTATGTCATCTGCATGGCCAACCTGGAGGAGATGAGTCTCCCTTGAGGGCTCCTGGAAGGGCTGTAGCTCACCAGAAGCAAGCACGGCTGCTCGAGTGTTGCGAGCATTAAACATACATAGGGGCAGAGGAGTAGCTGTGTTGGTCTGAAGCAGCAGAGCAAAGTCTGAATGCATGCAACCATCTTCAAGATCAAACCAAGTTTTATTCTGGGGATAAGCTTTTGTGTGCCCAGCAATGTCTTCTTCTGTTGGTCTGAAGCAGCAGAAGTAAGTTTGAGTCCAGGGACACCTTTAAAACCCACAAGGTTTATTCCAGGGATGAACTTTTTGTGCGCGTTCATACCCAGAATAACACTTTGGGAGGCTTAGAGGTGTCCCTGGACTCTGTTTCTCAAAACACCGTTTAACATCTCCTGCAGCAAAACCAAGTTTCCTGCGTACGTGTTTCGATCTCTTCTCCTTCTGCGCTTGAAGTGAAGCTTTCTGTCTCTTAAAGCTGCAGAGCTCAGATTCCTTAGACTGTCTTGAACGCCTGATAGACTTGAACAACGGGGAAGGGCAGATCTTCACTATCGATGGACCCCTGTGCTTGAAGAACGTACAGTCCATGTTCGGGTGAGTGGGTCTGCTGCTGGCCAAACCATACGAGAGCATCTTTGACACACCTTGAGTCCTGCATGAAGAAGAATTGCAGATTTATACCCCACCCTTCTCCCTGAATCAGAGACTCAGAGCGGCTTACAATCTCCTACATCTTCTCCCCCCACAACAGACACCCTGTGAGGTGGGTGGGGCTGAGAGGGCTCTCCCAACAGCTGCCCTTTCAAGGACAGAGTCTCAGAGTGGCCTACAATCTCCTACATCTTCTCCCCCCACAACAGACACCCTGTGAGGTGGGTGGGGCTGAGAGGGCTCTCCCAGCAGCTGCCCTTTCAAGGACAGAGACTCAGAGTGGTTTACAATCTCCTATATCTTCTCCCCCCACAACAGACACCCTGTGAGGTGGGTGGGGCTGAGAGGGCTCTCCCAACAGCTGCCCTTTCAAGGACAGAGACTCAAGCGGCTTACAATCTCTTATATCTTCTCCCCCCACAACAGACACCCTGTGAGGTGGGTGGGGCTGAGAGGGCTCTCCCAACAGCTGCCCTTTCAAGGACAGAGACTCAAGCGGCTTACAATCTCCTATATCTTCTCCCCCCACAACAGACACCCTGTGAGGTGGGTGGGGCTGAGAGGGCTCTCACAGCAGCTGCCTATTCAAGGACAACCTCTACCAGAGCTATGGCTGACCCAAGGCCATTCCAGCAGCTGCAAGTGGAGGAGTGGGGAATCAAACCCAGTTCTCCCATCTAAGAGTCCATGTACTTAACCACTACACCAATCTGGCTCTCACTGACTGGGTGTTAACCAGTGTTCCCTATAAGCTGCGGAGTTTTGTGAACAAAATTCTACTTTGTGAGCCACTGGAATTAAAATTGTGAGCTCCCGCATAAATGAGTGTGTTTTGGGGCCATCCATCCGGAGCTAAGAGAAAAATGTGTGAGCTGGAGGCTAAACGTCTGTGAGATAGCTCACACTAACTCAGCTTAGAGGGAACACTGGTGCTGACATCTTTTTGTTCTAATATTGTGTGTGAATAGCAAGAAAACCTCACCTGTGCTACCTCCTAAATTGGTTTCTCTATTACACTACCCCCTTTTTGTGTCCTTCTGTAGTTAAACAGCTTTAGAAAGGAATTAGACAGATTAATGGAAGACTGATCAAAGGAGTTCCTGCTACAAAAAATGTCCTGAAATGAACTTTAATTTAGTATAGTTATCTCAGAATTTGCTGTGGTGACTAACTCCTACTCTTCTGTGGGTAAACTCTCTTGAGAGCCAGTTTGGTGTAGTGGTTAAGTGCATGGACTCTTATCTGGGAGAACCAGGTTTGATTCCCCACTCCTCCACTTGCAGCTGCTGGAATGGCCTTGGGTCAGCCAGAGCTCTCTTATCTGGGAGAACCGGGTTTGATTCCCCACTCCTCCACTTGCAGCTGCTGGAATGGCCTTGGGTCAGCCATAGCTCTCTTATCTGGGAGAACCAGGTTTGATTCCCCACTCCTCCACTTGCAGCTGCTGGAATGGCCTTGGGTCAGCCAGAGCTCTCTTATCTGGGAGAACCAGGTTTGATTCCCCACTCCTCCACTTGCAGCTGCTGGAATGGCCTTGGGTCAGCCAGAGCTCTCTTATCCGGGAGAACCGGGTTTGATTCCCCCCTCCTCCACTTGCAGCTGCTGGAATGGCCTTGGGTCAGCCAGAGCTCTCTTATCTGAGAGAACCAGGTTTGATTCCCCACTCCTCCACTTGCAGCTGCTGGAATGGCCTTGGGTCAGCCAGAGCTCTCTTATCTGAGAGAACCGGGTTTGATTCCCCACTCCTCCACTTGCAGCTGCTGGAATGGCCTTGGGTCAGCCAGAGCTTTCTTATCTGGGAGAATTGGGTTGGATTCCCTACTCCTCCACTTGCAGCTGCTGGAATGGCCTTGGGTCAGCCAGAGCTCTCTTATCTGGGAGAACCGGGTTTGATTCCCCACTCCTCCACTTGCAGCTGCTGGAATGGCCTTGAGTCAGCCATAGCTCTCTAATCTGGGAGAACAGGGTTGGATTCCCCACTCCTCCACTTGCAGCTGCTGGAATGGCCTTGGGTCAGCCAGAGCTCTCTTATCTGGGAGAACCGGGTTGGATTCCCCACTCCTCCACTTGCAGCTGCTGGAATGGCCTTGGGTCAGCCAGAGCTCTCTTATCTGGGAGAACCGGGTTGGATTCCCCACTCCTCCACTTGCAGCTGCTGGAATGGCCTTGGGTCAGCCATAGCTCTCTTATCTGGGAGAACTGGGTTGGATTCCCCACTCCTCCACTTGCAGCTGCTGGAATGGCATTGGGTCAGCCATAGCTCTCGTAGGAGTTGTCTTTGAAAGGGCAACTTCTGAGAGAGCTCTCTCAGCGCCCCCCTCACAGGTTGTCTGTTGTGGGGGGTGGGGAGAAGGTAAAGGAGATTGTGAGCTACTCTGAGACTCTGAGATTCAGAGTGTAGGCTAGGATATAAATCCAATATAATCATCATCTTCTTCTTCTCTTGTTCCAGAAAACTTATAGATGTGGCTTACACACCGTTCCATGCAGTTCTGAAATGCGGTCATTTGTCTTCGGACGTGCAAGTGTTCCCCCGGCCGGAGCCTTTTGTGATTGACGAAGAGATCGATCCAATCCCGAAATCCATTAATACAGGTAGTTGTAATTCTGGTTATTGTTGCCAGGTGAGGAAAGGTTCACAGACCGGGGAAGAGTTTCTACCTGTCCCTCCCTCTCCCCCTTCTGTGCTGCGGATGACCAGTGTAGGGTCAATGTCAGCTGTTAACCTGAGAAAGCAAAAGAGAACAGCATGGAGCCCTCCTTGCATGGTAGGGATTATGCATTCCGCAAAGGGTGTGATGGGAATGGCTGCAGTGCCATGCCAAAAATACAGGAATGGCGTCTGAGTAAAGACATTGCCAGCTTTCACCTTGCGGGGGGGGGGGGGCATGGCTCACTGGTAAAGCCTTCGCTCAGCATGCAGAAGGCTCCGGGTTCGATCCCCGGCATCTCCAGCTAAAAGGACCAGGCAGCAGGAGATGGGAAAGACCTCTGGGTCAGACCCTGGAGAGCTGCCGCCAGTCTGAGTAGTCAAAGCTGATCTTGATGGATAATACTGACTTCGATAAACCAAGGTTTCTGGCTCAGTGGTGGAGCACCTGTTTGGCACGCAGAGGTTCAATCCTCGGCACCTCCAGTTAAAAGGACCAGGCAGGAGAAAGACCCGAGACTTGCCTGAGTAGACAGAACAGATCTTGATGGACTGATGGTTTAATTCAGCATAAGGCAGCTTTGTGTTTTTTCGGGTCTGTATGATCAGTTCTGCAGGGCAGTGGCTCATCAGGAAGTGAAAGGGTCTTTTTTTACATTTGGAAGCGGCTCAGTGGCAGAGCCTCTGCTTGGTATGCAGAAGGTCCCAGGTTCGATCCCCTGCAGCGTCTCCAGTGGAAAGGACCAGGCAGGAGGGGATGGGAAGGATCTCAGCCTGAGGCCTGCTGCTAGTCTGAGTAGGGAATTGTGCCCTTGATGGACTCGGGGTCTGATTCAGTAGCAGGAATTTAGGGAGGGTCTGTGGCTTTCCGAGTGTCGTAGAGAGCCCGGTGGCGCAGAGTGTTAAAGCTGCAGTACTGCAGTCCTAAGCTCTGCTCATGACCTGAGTTCAATCCCAGCAGCAGCTGGTTCAGGTAACCAGCTCGAGGTTGACTCAGCCTTCCAATGTCGGTAAAATGAATACCCAGCTTGCTGGGGGGAAAGCGTAGACGACTGGGGAAGGCAATGGCAAACCACCCTGTAAAAAGTCTGCCGTGAAAACGTTGTGAAAGCAACGTCACCCCAGAGTCGGAAACGACTGGTGCTTGCACAGGGGA
Source organism: Heteronotia binoei (assembly GCF_032191835.1). Classification (NCBI taxonomy): domain Eukaryota; kingdom Metazoa; phylum Chordata; class Lepidosauria; order Squamata; family Gekkonidae; genus Heteronotia; species Heteronotia binoei. The sequence goes on along the minus strand of NC_083241.1, from coordinate 5,036,055 downwards.
CCTTTCCTTTCCCATGGTTCTCTGATTGAGCATCTGCCGTACATGCAGAAAGATCCCAGTTTCTCTCGCTGGTGTCGCCAGCTGAAAGGTGACACGAACGAAGGACCTCCACCTGAGATCCTGGAGATCTGCTCTCAATCAAAAGGAGTCAGGACTGACTGATAGACAAAAGGGTCTGATTTGGTATAACTTAGTCAGACGTGTACTATGCGTTGTTGCCATGGGGCCCTAGCAGAAGTACAGTTCACAGGTTGGGGTAACTGCATTGAGTCTGCACTACTTTGGGGTTGGATCGGGCGCATTTGTCAAACGGTGGGATACACTGCCACAAGAGGTGGTGGGAGCTACAGGCATAGAGGGCTTTGAAAGGGGACTGGATAAACATATAGAGCAGTCGTCCTTCAGTGGTTATTAGCCACAAGGTATAGAGGGAACTCTCTGTCCTGGGAAGTGATGCTCTGTATTCTTGTTGCTTGGGGAGGCACAGTGGGAGGGCTTCTAGTGTCTTTGCCCCACTGGTGCACCTCCTGATGACACTTGGGTTTTTAGGCCACTGTGTGACACCTAGTGTTGGACTGGAGGGGCCACTGGCCTGATCCAACATGGCTTCTCTTATGTTCTTCTGCGACGCAAAGTGTTGGACTGGAGGGGCCACTGGCCTGATCCAACAGGGCTTCTCTTATGTTCCGATATGTTCTTAAACAGAACACAAACCATACTCTTACCAAGTGTTTCTGAAATCTGATATCGGTTAAAGTGGCTGCTTTTCTTTCTAGACTTGGAGATAGTTGGATTCATAGACATCGCAGACATTTCCAGCCCCCCCGTCTTATCTCGACATCTGGTGCTGCCCATTGCCCTCAACAAAGGTGAGTTCCTGTGCTCTGCCCCCTCCCCCAGAAGTGGCAGAACCTGGTTGGGCTACAGACATGTTACATGTGGGCTACAGAGAGCCAGTTTGGCGTAGTGGTGAAGTGCGCGGACTCTTTTCTGGGAGAACCGGGTTTGATTCCCCACTCCTCCACTTGCACCTGCTGAAATGGCCTTGGGTCAGCCATAGCTCTCTTATCCGGGAGAACCGGGTTTGATTCCCCACTCCTCCACTTGCAGCTGCTGGAATGGCCTTGGGTCAGCCAGAGCTCTCTTATCTGGGAGAACCGGGTTTGATTCCCCATTCCTCCACTTGCAGCTGCTGGAATGGCCTTGGGTCAGCCAGAGCTCTCTTATCTGGGAGAACCAGGTTTGATTCACCACTCCTCCACTTGCAGCTGCTGGAATGGCCTTGTGTCAGCCATAGCTCTGGCAGAGGTTGTCCTTGAAAGGGCAGCTGCTGTGAGAGCCCTCTCAGCCCCACCCACCTCACAGGGTGTCTGTTGTTGGGGAGGAAGGGAGAGGGGATTGTGAGCCGCTCTGAGACTCTTCAGAGTGGAGGGCGGGATATAAATCCAATATCTTCATCTACCTCACAGGGTGTCTGTTGGGGGGGTGGAAGATAAAGGAGATTGTGAGTCGCTCTGAGACTCTGATTCAGAGAGAAGGGTGTGTAAATGTGTGGTCTTCCTCTTCTGATGCTTTCTTATCATCCCTCCCAGAAGGCGACGAAGTGGGTCCAGGGATCGCCGATGATGCAGAAGACGAGAATTCGGCCAATCAGATTGCGGGCAAGATCCCCAACTTCTGTGTGCTCTTGCACGGCAGCTTGAAAGTGGAGGGCATGGTGGCCATTGTCCAGTTAGGGTATGGATGTGACGCTCAGAGTGGGGGTCTCGGGGCAGGCGGGTGGAATGGCTTTGTCGTATTCGGGCCTGAACGTTTGGGTTCACCAGACTCAGACGTTTACTTCCTGTATAGAAAGAAACTGGACTTATGCATGAGTGTTCTTGAAGTGGATGTCCACTGAGAAATGGTCCCTTCCAGGGCTTTTTTTTTTTTTTTTAGCAGGAGCTCTTTTGCATATTAGACCACACACCCCTGCTGTAGCCGATCCTCCCAGAGGTTACAGGGCTCTTCTTACAGGGCCTGCTGTAAGCTGCAGGAGGATTGGCTACATCAGGGGTGTGTGGCCCAGGGATGGAATTCTAGCAAGAGCTCCTTTGCATATTAGGCCACACACCCCTGATGTAGCCAATCCTCCCAGAGGTTACAGGGCTCTTCTTACAGGGCCTGCTGTAAGCTCCAGGAGGATTGGCTACATCAGGGAAGTGTGGCCTTATTTGCAAAGGAGTTCCTGCTGCAAAAAAAGCCCTGCTGTTTCAGGAAATAGGACTCCAGAGACCTCTGGGAGAAAGACCCCTTCTCAGTTCTGGAGATTTTCACAAGTCAGGAGCAGTAGTCCCTCTAAGCTGTGGAGTCTTGTCAGCAAAAATTATTCTTTGTGAATTATTGGCATTAAAGTGGTGAGCTGCTGCATCAATTCGTTTGCTCAGGGGCCATCCTTCCTGTGCGAAGACAAAAATGTGTGAACTGGAGGCTAAAAAACTGTGACCTACCTCACACTAACTCAGCTTAGAGGGAACACTGGGCAGGAGGAAACATTTTAACCCTTCCCGAGAGAGGAGGTGATTCCCAGGTTCTAGTGATTCTACCTTCAGGGAAAGCATCCATTGATGCAAAAGGAGCCCAACAAGAACTAGCTGTTCACCTGCCAGGTGCTGGACTGTCTGTTCTCCTTGCTGATGCTTTGCTTTTGCTTTTAGGCCAGAATGGTACGGGATGCTGTATTCCCAAGCCGACAGCAAGAAGAAGTCAAACCTGATGATGTCTCTCTATGAACCGGGCGCTGAGCCTCTCCCTTGGCTGGGCAAGATGTCCCAGCTGGGCCCCATCTCAGGTAGTAGCTCAGTGGCTCGGTATAGTGGTTAAGTGTGCAGACTCTTATCTGGGAGAACCAGGTTCGATTCCCCACTCCTCCACTTGCAGCTGCTGGAATGGCCTTGGGTCAGCCATAGTGGTTAAGTGAGCGGACTCTTATCTGGGAGAACCGGGTTCGATTCCCCACTCCTCCACTTGCAGCTGCTGGAATGGCCTTGGGTCAGCCATAGTGGTTAAGTGAGCGGACTCTTATCTGGGAGAACCGGGTTCGATTCCCCACTCCTCCACTTGCAGCTGCTGGAATGGCCTTGGGTCAGCCATAGCTTTTCCAAGAGTTGTCTTTGAAAGGGCAGCTACTATAAGAACTCTCTCAGCCCCACCCACCTCACAAGGTGTTTTTTGTGGAGTGAGAAGATATAGAGATTGCAAGCCCCATGGCGCAGAGCGGTAAAGCTGCAGTACTGCAGTCTGAACTCTCTGCTCACGACCTGAGTTTGATCCCAGTGGAAGCTGGGTTCAGATAGCCGGCTCAAGGTTGACTCAGCCTTCCATCCTTTCAAGGTCGGTAAAATGAGCACCCAGCTTGCTGGGGGGGGAAGTGTAGATGACTGGGGAAGGCAGTGGCAAAGAAAGGAAACGTCCCCTGTGCAAGCATCAGTCGTTTCCGACTCTGGGGTGACGTTGCTTTCACAGCAGACTTTTTACGGGGTGGTTTGCCATTGTCTTCCCCAGTCATCTACACTTTCCCCCCAGCAAGCTGGGTCCTCATTTGACCGACCTCGGATGGAGGGAAGGCTGAGTCAACCTCGAGCCGGATACCCGAAAACCCAACTTCTGCCGGGGATCGAACTCAGGTTGTGAGCAGAGCTTAGGGCTATAGTACTGCAGCTTTAACACTCTGCACCACGGGAATGGCAATGGCAAACCACCCCGAAAAGTCTGCTGTGAAAACGTGAAAGCAATGTCACCCCGGAGTCGGAAAAAACTGGTGCTTGCACAGGGGACTACCTTTGTTTTTTTAAGTCGCTCTGAGTCTAATGCAGAGAGAAAGGTGGGGTATAAACCTGCAGTCATCATCTTCTTCTTCTTCCTCCTCTCCTTCTGTATTTTTATGCTGGCATGCATTTGTTTCCTTCCCATATCAGAGGGCCAGTTTGGCGTAGCGGTGAAGTGCACGAACTCTTATCTGGGAGAACAGGGTTTGATTCCCCACTCCTCCACTTGCAGCTGCTGGAATGGCCTTGGGTCAGCCAGAGCTCTCTCATCTGGGAGAACCGGGTGTGATTTCCCCACTCCTCCACTTGCAGCTGCTGGAATGGCCTTGGGTCAGCCATAGCTCTCTTATCTGGGAGAACCGGGTTTGATTCCCCACTCCTCCACTTGCAGCTGCTGGAATGGCTTTGGGTCAGCCAGAGCTCTCTTATCTGGGAGAACCGGGTTGGATTCCCCACTCCTCCACTTGCGGCTGCTGGAATGGCCTTGGGTCAGCCAGAGCTCTCTCATCTGGGAGAACCGGGTGTGATTTCCGCACTCCTCCACTTGCACCTGCTGGAATGGTCTTGGGTCAGCCATAGCTCTCTTATCTGGGAGAACCGGGTTTGATTCCCCACTCCTCCACTTGCAGCTGCTGGAATGGCTTTGGGTCAGCCATAGCTCTTGCAGGAGTTGTCCTTGAAAGGGCAGCTGCTGTGAGAGCCCTCTCAGCCCCACCTACCTCACAGAATGTCTATTTTAGGGGAGGAAGGTAAAGGAGATTGTGAGCCGCTCTGAGTCTCTGATCAGAGTGGAGGGTGGGATCCAACATCATCTTCTTCTTCTCTCTAGACTTTGGAGGGGGAGGAGATTAAATGGTTAATTGGGAGAGCACCTCCTTGGCATACAGAATTAATTATGCACGGGGTGGCGCGAGAACTGGAGGGCACCCAGTGACGCTGATGGGCAGGAGGTTCAGGACAAAGAAAATTCTTTACAAAGAGTGTGTTTAAAATGTGGAGTTTGCTGCCGAAGGATGTCGGGATGGTCACAGGCACAGATAGCTTTAGAAGGCGAGTATAAAGATTCATGAAGGAGAGATCTATTGGTGGCTACTAGCCGTGGTGACTGAAAGGATCCTCCATGGTCAGAGGCAGTCAGTCTGTGAATCCCAGAGCCAGAGGCAACATCGGGGGAAGGCCTTAGCCTCTCTGGCCTGTTGTTGGCCCTCAGAGGAACTGGCTGGCCACTGTGTGAGACAGGAGGCTGGACTAGATGGACCCTCACTGGTCTGATCCAGCAGGGCTCTTCTGATGTTCTAATGAAGGCCTCAGCCTCTCTACCCTGTTGCTGGCCCTCAGAGGAACTGGGTGGCCACTGTGTGAGGCAGGATGCTGGACTAGATGGACCCTCCCTGGTCTGATCCAGCAGGGCTCTTCTGATGTTCTAATGAAGGCCTCAGCCTCTCTACCCTGTTGCTGGCCCTCAGAGGAACTGGTCGGCCACTGTGTGAGGCAGGATGCTGGACTAGATGGACCCTACCTGGTCTGACCCAGAAGGGCTCTTCTGATGTTCTTCTCAGGGGAAGGCCTCAACCTCTCTGCCCTGTTGTTATTTGTCCAGAGGAGCTGGTTGGCCCCTGGGTGAGACAGGATGTTGGACTGTTGATCTGATCCAGCAGGGCTCTTCTTACGTTCTTAATTTGGACTTTCATGGTGTGCATTTACTTTCTTTTAAAAATAAAACATTATTGCTGCTGTTCCGTAGCTAGACCTACCTCTTGAAAGGTGTGTTTGTTTTTCAGATGCCAAAGAGAACCCATACGGCGAGGATGACAATAAGAGCCCCTTCCCCTTGCAGCCCAAGAACAAGCGCAGTTACGCCCAGAACGTCACCGTGTGGATTAAACCCAACGGCCTCCAGGTGAGTCTGAAAGTGGGGGATGGACCGTGGCCTTCCAAGCAGGGTCCTCTTCGAGGAACTGGAGTCACAGCTCTGTTCTGGGGAAACATGAGCTTCCTCTGACATTTCTCCAAGGCCCAGTGGAGGAGAAAAAGATCCACTTCCTGGAATGATTGGCGCTTCACTGGCCCATCCCCTTCCGGGCTCATGTGCCTTTGGGGGAAGATTGCGGATCAGCTGGGTTAGAACAGATAAAAGGAAGTACTTTTTCATCCAAAGGGTGATTGACACATGGAATACACTGCCGCAGGAGGGGGTGGCAGCTACAAGCAGAGACAGCTTCAAGAGGGGATTGGATAAGCATGTGGAGCAGAGGTCCACCAGTGGCTATTAGCCATAGCTTATTGTTGGAACTCTCTGTCTGGGGCAGTGATGCTTTGTATTCTTGGTGCTTGGGGGGGGGGCACAGTGGAAGGGCTTCTAGCCCCACTGGTGGACCTCCTAATGGCACCTGTTTTTTGGGCCACTGTGTGACACAATCTTGGACTGGATGGGCCATTGGCCTGATCCAACATGGCTTCTCTTATGTTCTTATGTCTGGGGCAGTGATGCTGTATTCTTGGTGCTTGGGAGGGGCCACAGCGGGAGGGCTTCCAGTGTCCTGGCCCCACTGGTGGACCTCCTGGTGGCCCCTGGTATTCTTGGCCACTGTGTGACACAGAGTGTTGACTGGATGGGCCATTGGCCTGATCCAACATGGCTTCTCTTATGTTCTTATGTGACACAGAGGTTTGGACTGGATGAGCCATTGGCCTGATCCAACATGGCTTCTCTTATGTTCTTATGTGATACAGAGAGTTGGACTGGATGGGCCATTGGCCTGATCCAACTTGGCTTCTCTTATGTTCTTACGTGACACAGAGTGTTGGACTGGATGGGCCATTGGCCTGATCCAACATGGCTTCTCTTATGTTCTTATGTGTGACACAGAGTGCTGGACTGGATGGGCCATTGGCCTGATCCAACAGGGCTTCTCTTATGTTCTTATGTGACACAGAGTGTTGGACTGGAGGGGCCATTGGCCTGCTCTAACATGGCTTCTCTTATGTTCTTATGTGACCAGAGAATTGGACTGGATGAGCCATTGACCTGATCCAATATGGCTTCTCTTATGTTCTTATGTGACACAAAGAGTTGGACTGGATGGGCCATTGGCCTGATCCAACATGGCTTCTCTTATGTTCTTATGTGACACAGAGGTTTGGACTGGATGAGCCATTGGCCTGATCCAATATAGCTTCTCTTATGTTCTTATGTGACACAGAGGTTTGGACTGGATGGGCCATTGGCCTGATCCAACATGGCTTCTCTTATGTTCTTATGTGACACAGAGGTTTGGACTGGATGGGCCATTGGCCTGATCCAACATGGCTTCTCTTATGTTCTTATGTGACACAGAGTGTTGGACTGGATGGGCCACTGGCCTGATCCAACAGGGCTTCTCTTATGTTCTTATGTGACACAGAGTGTTGGACTGGATGGGCCATTGGCCTGATCCAACATAGCTTCTCTTATGTTCTTATGCGACACAGAGTGTTGGACTGGATGGGCCACTGGCCTGATCCAACAGGGCTTCTCTTATGTTCTTATGTGACACTGAGTGTTGGACTGGATGGGCCATTGGCCTGATCCAACATAGCTTCTCTTATGTTCTTATGTGACTCAGAGTGTTGGACTGGATGGGCCATTGGCCTGATCCAACATGGCTTCTCTTACGTTCTTATGTGACACAGAGTATTGGACTGGATGGGCCATTGGCCTGATCCAACATGGCTTCTCTTATGTTCTTATGTGACACAGAGTGTTGGACTGGATGGGCCACTGGCCTGATCCAACATGGCTTCTCTTGCGTTCTTATGTGACACAGAGATTTGGACTGGTTGAGCCACTGGCCTGATCCAACAGGGCTTCTCTTATGTTTTGTGCAGCCTGGAGCTGTCAAGAACTGAGTCGTGCCATGATCGCCCTCCTTATTTTATCCATATGATTTTGCTCTGATTTTGCCACATACCCTAGCCGGCTACAAGCATTTCTTCTTAGTGGTGTGAATGTCACCAGTTACCGCAGTAGCTAGGGAGCTTTTTTTTTCGGAAGCTGTGTGAATTGTGGGGGGGATGAGAGAAAGTGTCTGTTCTTAAATATTAAGCCCCCCAGAATTTAGGCGTTTAAGGCCTATGTAATTAACACCTCATAGGGTTTAAAAAAAAACACCCTAAAATGATGCAGTGTAGAAGTTTGGAAAGACACTCATTTCTTCATCCACTAATCAGGAGGGCAGTTTTAAGTGCCGATGATTCATAAAGTTTTTTCTCTCCCTTTCTTTGTAGACGGACGTACAGAAGATCCTCAGGAATGCACGGAAACTCCCTGAAAAGACTCAGACCTTCTACAAGGTGAGGCACAACTGCCTCCCATATCCCTCCCAAACTGCTAGCGGGCATCACCTCCTTGAGACAGTAGAAAAGAGCAAGAGTCCAGGAGTGACTGAAAGACTAACAAAAATGCGGGAGCAAGCTAGACGTTTCTGTGAGTCAGTGCTCACAAAAATCAGAGCAGCGGCTCATGAAAGCTCATTCCCTGCCACAATTTTGGTCTCGAAGGTGCTATTGGATTCTTGATCTTTTCTCCTGCTGTAGACAGACCAGTGGGACCACTCACCTGGATCTGTCTCCTTGAGAGGTAGTATTTATTAAATGGCAGAGTTACACCCAAAAAGTATAGAACAAAGCAGTAGACAAATGCCAGCTTTAAGACCAACTAAGTTTTATTCAGAATTGTTAAGCAAACTGCCCTAAAAATAGGATTTTTGGGGGATTTAGAGTGGAGGGCAACCTGCCTTTTAGCGAGATCAAAAACCTATTTATACAGAAGGTGTCTGCTTTGGAATTTACCCAATAACGAGACAATATAATATCATATTATATTATATATTGGGGAGGGACGGTGGCTCAGTGGCAGAGCATCTGCTTGGGAAGCAGAAGGTCCCAGGTTCAATCCCTGGCATCTCCAACTAAAAAGGGTCCAGGCAAATAGGTGTGGAAAACCTCAGCTTGAGACCCTGGAGAGCCGCTGCCAGTCTGAGAAGACAATACTGACTTTGATGGACCCAGGGGGGTCTGATTCATTATAAGGCAGCTTCATATGTTCATAATATAAAAAGGCTTATTATTAAATAAAGACAAACATACAAGAGTATAAAGTCACACAACGCACATACAGTCCTAATAAAAACGATAGAAATTGGCAGGGGTAAACACAAGGATGGTTTGGATGGGCCGTTGGCCTGATCCAACAGGGCTTCTCTTATGTTCTTCTGTGACACAGAGTGTTGGACTGGAGGGGCCACTGGCCTGATCCAACAGGGCTTCTCTTATGTTCTTCTGTGACACAGAGTGTTGGTCTGGATGGGCCGTTGGCCTGATCCAACATGGCTTCTCTTATGTGACACAGAGTGTTGGACTGGAGGGGCCACTGGCCTGATCCAACATGGCTTCTCTTATGTTCTTCTGTGACACAGAGTGTTGGACTGGAGGGGCCACTGGCCTGATCCAACAGGGCTTCTCTTATGTTCTTCTGTGACACAGAGTGTTGGTCTGGATGGACCGTTGGCCTGATCCAACATGGCTTCTCTTATGTGACACAGAGTGTTGGACTGGAGGGGCCACTGGCCTGATCCAACATGGCTTCTCTTATGTTCTTCTGTGACACAGAGTGTTGGACTGGAGGGGCCACTGGCCTGATCCAACAGGGCTTCTCTCATGTTCTTCTGTGACACAGAGTGTTGGTCTGGATGGGCCGTTGGCCTGATCCAACATGGCTTCTCTTATGTGACACAGAGTGTTGGACTGGAGGGGCCACTGGCCTGATCCAACATGGCTTCTCTTATGTTCTTCTGTGACACAGAGTGTTGGACTGGAGGGGCCACTGGCCTGATCCAACAGGGCTTCTCTTATGTTCTTCTGTGACACAGAGTGTTGGTCTGGATGGGTCGTTGGCCTGATCCAACATGGCTTCTCTTATGTGACACAGAGTGTTGGACTGGAGGGGCCACTGGCCTGATCCAACATGGCTTCTCTTATGTTCTTCTGTGACACAGAGTGTTGGACTGGAGGGGCCATTGGCCTGATCCAACATGGCTTCTCTTATGTTCTTATGTGACTCAGAGTGTTGGACTGGAGGGGCCACTGGCCTGATCCAACATGGCTTCTCTTATGTTCTTATGTGACACAGAGTGTTGGACTGGAGGGGCCACTGGCCTGATCCAACATGGCTTCTCTTATGTTCTTATGTGACTCAGAGTGTTGGACTGGAGGGGCCACTGGCCTGATCCAACATGGCTTCTCTTATGTTCTTATGTGACACAGAGTGTTGGACTGGAGGGGCCACTGGCCTGATCCACCAGGGCTTCTCTTATGTTCTTATGTGACACAGAGTGTTGGACTGGAGGGGCCACTGGCCTGATCCAACATGGCTTCTCTTATGTTCTTATGTGACTCAGAGTGTTGGACTGGAGGGGCCACTGGCCTGATCCAACATGGCTTCTCTTATGTTCTTATGTGACTCAGAGTGTTGGACTGGAGGGGCCACTGGCCTGATCCAACATGGCTTCTCTTATGTGACACAGAGTGTTGGACTGGAGGGGCCACTGGCCTGATCCACCAGGGCTTCTCTTATGTTCTTCTGTGACACAGAGTGTTGGTCTGGATGGGCCGTTGGCCTGATCCAACAGGGCTTCTCTTATGTTCTTAAAATATCTAACTAAGTTAATGCAACTTGCAGTTTGGCGTATTGGTTAAGTGGTGGTTGGGGTGGCGCAGTGGTTAAGCAGTGGGGACTCTAATCTGGAGAACGGGGTTTGATTCCCCACTCTTCTTCCACCTAGCTGGCTGACCTTGGGTCAGTCACAGTTCTCTTAGAGCTGTTCTCTCAAGATCAGTTCTCGAAACAGCTTTCTCAACCCCCACCTACCTCACAGGATGGGGAGAGGAAGGGAAGATTGTAAGCCACTCTGAAACTCCAAGTGAAAAGCAGGGTATACCTCCAGTCTCTTATTCTCTCAGGCATTGAGAAGTAGCCAGGGAAAGGGAAGGTTTGGGGGCCAGCCTGATTTTGATGGTTTGGGGATTTTCCCTGCTTCGGTCTGATCCCTCCCCCTACCGGGCCCTCTTTTGCAGAGGCTGCGATATCACGCCCCTCTTCATTGTCTCCCCAGGAACTGAACCGCTTGCGAAAGGCTGCCCTGGCCTTTGGGTTTCTGGACCTCCTAAAGGGAGTGGCGGATATCCTCGAAAGGGAGTGCACCCTCCTGCCGGACACGGCCCACCCGGACGCCGCTTTCCAGCTGACCCACGCGGCCCAGCAACTGAAACTGGCCAGCACCGGCACCTCCAACTACGCGACTTTTGACCACAACATCACTCCTCTGCAGACGGACTTCTCCAGCAGCGGGACAGACCGGCTGTGAGGCCCAAAAGCTCTGGCCAGCCCCCTAACTGCGTTGGGGGGTCTGTCTCTTCTCTGTGCTCCTGTCCCTGAACATTGAGGGTAGACTTCTGTTTTAGTATTAAATGTGTCTTTTGTATTCCGTCCTTTCTTTCGCCTCAGAGGCAACCGTCCGTGCCTGCTACAAGCCAGTCTTTTAAGCTCTTACTGGAGGAACAGGTGCTCCTTGGAGATGGAGTGATTCTCTGCCATCTGTGCAGTTTGAGGGCCTGGGACTGTGAGCTCCATTCAAGAGAGCCAGTTTGGTGTAGTGGTTAAGTGCGTGCACTCTTATGTGGGAGAACCGAGTTTGATTCCCCACTCCTCCGCTTGCACCTGCTGAAATGGCCTTGGGTCAGCCGTAGCTCTTTTCTGGGAGAACCAGGTTTGATTCCCCACTCCTTCACTTGCAGCTGCTGGAATGGCCTTGGGTCAGCCAGAGCTCTCTTATCTGGGAGAACCGCGTTTGATTCCCCACTCCTCCACTTGCACCTGCTGGAATGGCCTCTGGTCAGCCATGGCTCTTTTATCTGGGAGAACTGGGTTTGATTCCCTGCTCCTCCGCTTGCAGCTGCTAGCATGGCCTTGGGTCAGCCAGAGCTCTCGCAGAGGTTGTCCTTGAAAGGGCTGCTGCCATGAGATCCCTCTCCAGCCCCACCCACCTCACAGGGTGTCTGTTGTGGGGGAGGAAGGGAAAGGAGATTGTGAGCCGCTCTGAGACTCTTCGGAGTGGAGGGCGGGATATAAATGCAACATCTTCATCTACCTCACAGGGTATCTGTTGTGGGGGAGGAAGGGAAAGGAAACTGTGAGCTGCTCTGAGACTCTTCGGAGTGGAGGGCGGGATATAAATCCAATATCTTCATCTACCTCACAGGTGTCTGTTGTGGGGGAGGAAGGCAAAGGAGATTGTGAGCCGCTCTGAGACTCTTCGGAGTGGAGGGCGGGATATAAATCCAATATCTTCATCTACCTCACAGGGTATCTGTTGTGGGGAAGGAAGGCAAAGGAAATTGTGAGCCGCTCTGAGACTCTTCGGAGTGGAGGGCGGGATATATATCCAATATCTTCATCTACCTCACAGGGTATCTGTTGTGGGGGAGGAAGGCAAAGGAGATTGTGAGCCGCTCTGAGACTCTTCGGAGTGGAGGGCAGGATATAAATCCAATTTCTTCATCTACCTCACAGGGTGTCTGTTGTGGGGGGGGGGGAGTGAAAGGAGATTGTGAGCTGCTCTGAGATTCTTCGGAGTGGAGGGCGGGATATAAATCCAATATCTTCATCTACCTCACAGGGTGTCTTTTGTGGTGGGGGGGGGGGGAGGTAAAGGAGATTGTGAGCCGCTCTGAGACTTTTCGGAGTGGAGGGTGGGATATAAATCCAATATCTTCATTTACCTCACAGGGTGTCTGTTGTGGGGGTGGGGGAAGATAAAGGAGATTGTGAGCTGCTCTGAGACTCTTCGGAGTGGAGGGCGGGATATAAATCCAATATCTTCATCTACCTCACAGGGTGTCTGTTGTGGAGGAGGAAGGTAAAGGAGATTGTGAGCTGCTTTGAGACTCTTCGGAGTGGAGGACGGGATATAAATCCAATATCTTCATTTACCTCACAGGGTGTCTGTTGTGGTGGGGGGGTGGGAAGGGAAAGGAGATTGTGAGCCGCTCTGAGACTCTTCGGAGGGCGGATATAAATCCAATATCTTCATCTACCTCACAGGGTGTCTGTTGTGGGGGAGGAAGGGAAAGGAGATTGTGAGCCGCTCTGAGACTCTTCGGAGTGGAGGGAGAGATATAAATCCAATATCTTAACATAAGAGCCACACGGAAGTAACATCAGATGTTTGAAAGCAGGAAATTAACGAAAATAGATGGGGATGGGAAAGGAAAGCAACTTTAAACACATCCTCCAAGCCACTGGCTGGCTTGACAGTGATTTAAAGACAGAAGTGCCTTCTCCAGGCTGCCCAGTGAGTGCCACAAAACAGACGGTGGCTCAGTGGTAGAGCATCTGCTCAGTAAGCAGGTCCCAGGTTCAATCCCCAGCATCTCCAAAAAAGGGTCCAGGCAAATAGGTTTGAAAAACCTCAGCTTGAGACCCTGGAGAGCCTCTGCCAGTCTGAGTAGACAATACTGACTTTGACGGACCGAGGGTCTGATTCAGTATAAGGCAGCTTCATATGTTCATATGTGGGAAAGAGCCGCAGTTTGGCCACCCAGTTTAGTCCTTTTAGCTTCCGAGGAGAGCTCAGGCTCTGTCTGATACAGACCCCCCCAACTTACTTGTCGTCTTGGCGGTCCACAGGATCTGTAACACTCTCCTCCGCCATCACCAAAGAGGTACAAAGGCCAAAAGAATGTTCTTAAAATCTTTATTAGAAATACATTTGCTTGCCTTTGGAAAGACTAGTAAGTGCAGATTTGACCAGCGTCAAGCGCCCCCACCGTGGACTGCAAGTTCTCCTGCTAGTGCAAGGCGGAGCGAACCCAGCAGCATCCCCCCACCCTTCCTGCAGCCCCCCCTGCACGGCTTTTTCACTAAAATTGTCAGGGGGGGGATCAAAAGGAGCACTTTCTTCGTGCGCTGGTGGAAAAACTGCTAAGGTCTGGCCCTCTTGGTTCCCCGCGTGCTGCACTCCAGGGCTGGGCGGCCAAAAGCTATTGAGCAAATGACCGCGTCACCGCCTGTGATTTTTGCATCCTTTTTTTTTCATTGCCACTGAAGCAGATGAGGCAAGAAGATCAGTTCCTCCCAGAAAAGCGAGAGTCTCACTTAACGGCATCTCTGCAGTAAAGTAGTATGCCGTGACCCCGATACAGATCTGTGTTAGGCGGGACAGCATTAATGCTTTTCGCCCCCCTCGCACGTTCAGTAGTGGAATCCCCCTACCACCCCTCCCTCCATCTACACACTGCTGGGTAACATCTAAAACTTGACACCCCCTCCCCTTTGTAGTACTAGTAATGGGAAGGATTGGGGGTAGATTCTGCACCTGTGTGTTTCTCTTAGAGTGGTGGAACTCCCTGATTTTCAAACCTAATTGCTTTTGGCCCTTTCGAGTCTTCATAACACAGTGAATAGCAGACCTGTTCTTGAATGGGGGAAATCACGTTGATAAGAAAACTTCTGATCTGGGGCAGCGACGCTCTGCATTCTTGGTGCTTTGCGGGGGCGGCAGCAGCGGGAGGGCTTCTGGGGGACCTCCTGATTGCGCCTGGGTTCTTGCCGCTGTGTGGCAGAGAGTGTTAGACTGGATGGGCCACTGGCCTGATCCATTATGGCTTCTCTTATGTGAGCCAGTTTGGTGCAGTGGTGAAGTGTGCGGACTCTTATGTGGGAGAACCGGGTTTGATTCCCCACTTGCATCTGCTTGGAATGGCCTTGGGTCAGCCATAGCTCTGGCAGAAGTTGTCCTTGAAAGGGCACGTGTGAGAGCTCTCTCAGCCCCACCTATCTCACAGGGTGTCTGTTGTGGGGGAGGAAGATAAAGGAGATTGTGAGCTGCACTGAGACTCTCGAATGGAGGGCAGAATATAAATCCAATGTTGTCGTTGTCTTCTGAAAGCAAACTAATAGCTCAAGAGCCAGATTCCAGTAGCATCTAAACAACTAACAAAAATTTGTGGCAGGGGAGGAGATGATGATGATATTGGAGTTACATCTCGCCCTATATTCTGAGTCTCAGAGCGGTCACAATCTCCTTCACCTTCCCTCCCACAACAGACACCCTGTGAGGTTGGTGGGGCTGAGAGAGCCCTTACCGCAGCTGCCCTTTCAAGGACCACTCTGCGAGAGCTCTGGCTGACCCAAGGCCATCCCAGCAGGTGCAAGTGGAGGAGCGGGGAATCAAACCCTGTTCTCCCAGGTAAGAGTCCGCACGCTTCACCACTGCACCAAACTGGCTCTCGTGAGTCCCTGCTCGCTTCTTCAGGTAACTCACGAGAAACAGCGACCCTGCCACAAGTGTCGTTGGTCTCCAAAGTGCTCTTTTCTTCTGAAAGCAAATTGGTGATTGTTTGTAAGGGGGGGGGGGCTTCCGAGGCCCCCTGGAGCCAGCCACACGCACCCCGGGGCGGGGGGGGGGGGAGTATTCTCTTTCAGAACTGTCTACTTGAATCAATATGATTTTCATCCAGTTCCCGGATCTTGGGAAAAAAGGAACACAGGGAAGGGGGTGGGCGGGTGTTTCTCCGCTGTGGTTGGGAGAAAGGGAATGCTGCACAACAGGCTACTGATTCCTGCCACTATAACTGCTATCCGGGCACAAAAAGAGTAAAAAAAAAAGCTACTCTAGTTGGAAAGCCTTTGCACCCCCTCCTACCATGTGCTGTTTTATTACTGGGTTGTTGTTGTTTTTTTGCACGTATGCAGAATACACATTTGATTTTTGCAGAGCCGTTCGCTTCGACTGGATCCGAGAGCGGCCCGACTGAGCCACTGAAGGGCGAAGAGAAGGGGGGAAAGAACCAGGCTGGGGGCAAAGGGCTGTACAAAAACGGTGTTCAGGTCAACGGGACAAGTAAAACACCAAAGGTGGGAGAGCCGCACCCTCCCCCCAGGAAAAGCGGTGCCAGAGACCAGGCCTAGTGGGCTTTCCTCTTCTTGGGGCCGAGGTGTCGCTTCCGTTGCTTGTAGAGATGGCGGAAGTTGACAAACGGCCCTGGAAGGAAATGGTAAAGGCAAGCTGAAAAGGCGTCTGCACCCATCAGCTCTTCCTCAGGCAGCTGACGGCTTACAAGAGTTAGGTGCAAGCAGAGTCGGGTTGGGACCGAGAGACCCAGGTTTGCCTCCTCCCTTTGTCCCAGAAGCTGGCTGCTTTTCACCGGGTCAAACCCATTTCCCCAGCTGAATCAGCCTCAAAGGGCTGTCGTGGAAGAGGCTGGATGCTGCTTTGGGTTGCGCCATCTTCAGAGAAGATGGCGCAAATAAAAAGTTTGATTTCTGAGGGAGCCTGGTGGAAAATTTATTTGTATCTCCTTTAAGTAATGGCGCGGGGTGTTAAAACTGCAGTACTTGCAGTCCTAAGCTCTGCTCACGAGACCTGAGTTCGATCCCCGGCGGAAGCTGGGTTTTTAGGTAGCTGGCTCGAGGAAGGCTCAGCCTTCCATCCTTCCGAGGTCAGTAAAATGAGTCCCCAGCTTGCTGGGGGGAAAGTGTAGAGGACTGGGGAAGGCAATGGCAAACCACCCCGTAAAAAGTCTGCCGTGAAAACGTGAAAGCAACATCACCCTGGAGTTGGAAACGACTGGTGCTGGCACAGGGGACCTTTCCTTTTCCTAAGTAATGGGCTTGTGAGTATTTGTATCCCAATTTGCTCTCTGTAGCCGCCACTGTGTCCAAGAAAAAAACGTGAGGTATAATTTATTCATGTATACCCCACATTTCTCCCCAAAGCAGCTTACACTGTTCACCTCTCCTCTGTTTTAGTATTTTGGGGGTTTTTGCTCACAACCACCCTGTGAGGAAGGTCAGGTCGAGTGTGCGTGACTGGCCCAAGGTCACCCAGCAAACTTTCAGGGCAGAGTCAGGATTGGAACCTGGCTCTCCCAGTCCCTAAGAGCCCCGTGGCGCAGAGTGTTAAAGCTGCAGTACTGCAGTCCTAAGCTCTGCTCACGACCTGAGTTCGATCCCTGACGGAAGCTAGATTTTCAGGTAGCCGGCTCGAGGTTGACTCAGCCTTCCATCCTTCCAAGGTCGGTAAAAGGAATCCCCAGCTTGCTGGGGGGGGGAAGTGTAGACGACCGGGGAAGGCAATGGCAAACCACCCCGTAAAAAGTCTGCCGTGAAAACGTTGTGAAAGCAACGTCACCCCAGAGTCGGAAACGACTGGTGCTTGCACAGGGGACCGTTCCTTTCCCTCCCAGTCCCTAGTCCAACATGCTTAACCCCCCACCCCCCAACTGGCAAGCTGGAAGCACAGGTGGGCTACAGCCCCCCCCCCCGCTTTTTTCCCTTGGGGCCAACCTTTAGGCAGAGGGGTCTAGTTTGCACCCCTGTAAACCAGCCAGTGGTGCGTTTGAGGCTTGATCCGAAACTCACCTAGAAACAAGGCCACCAAGTATAGCTGCAGAACCACCGAAAACGGAAGGGTGAAGCTCAGGGGAGAGGGCAACGCGAGGCTGAACCTTCCGGTGTTGCTGAAGACTGGAATGGCTTGAATGACGGTGACGGCTGGAGGCAGAGAAAGAAGGGATCAGGGCTTTGACAGCAAAGAGCTCACAGTCCCAACCAAATGCGTGCAAATGTGAGAAGGCTGTAGATTTATACCTCGCCCTTCTCTCTGAAGCAGAGACTCAGAGCGGCTTATAATCTCCTATATTTTCTCTCCCACAACAGACACCCTGTGAGGTGGGTGGGGCTGAGAGAGCTCTCCCAGCAGCTGCCCTTTCAAGGACAACACCTACAAGACCTATGGCTGACCCAAGGCCATTCCAGCAGCTGCAGGTGGAGGAGTGGGGAATCAAACCCGGTTCTCCCAGATAAGAGAGCTCTGGCTGACCCAAGGCCATTCCAGCAGCTGCAAGTGGAGGAGTGGGGAATCAAACCCGGTTCTCCCAGATAAGAGTGCTCTGGCTGACCCAAGGCCATTCCAGCAGCTGCAAGTGGAGGAGTGGGGAATCAAACCCGGTTCTCCCAGATAAGAGAGCTATGGCTGTCCCAAGGCCATTCCAGAAGCTGCGAGTGGAGGAGTGGGGAATCAAACCCGGTTCTCCCAGATAAGAGAGCTATGGCTGACCCAAGGCCATTCCAGCAGCTGCAAGTGGCGGAGTGGGGAATCAAACACGGTTCTCCCAGATAAGAGTGCTCTGGCTGACCCAAGGCCATTCCAGCAGCTGCAAGTGGAGGAGTGGGGAATCAAACCCGGTTCTCCCAGATAAGAGAGCTATGGCTGTCCCAAGGCCATTCCAGAAGCTGCGAGTGGAGGAGTGGGGAATCAAACCCGGTTCTCCCAGATAAGAGAGCTATGGCTGACCCAAGGCCATTCCAGCAGCTGCAGGTGGTTGAGTGGGGAATCAAACCCGGTTCTCCCAAATAAGAGAGCTCTGGCTGACCCAAGGCCATTCCAGCAGCTGCAAGTGGAGGAGTGGGGAATCAAACCCGGTTCTCCCAGATAAGAGAGCTCTGGCTGACCCAAGGCCATTCCAGCAGCTGCAGGTGGTTGAGTGGGGAATCAAACCCGGTTCTCCCAAATAAGAGAGCTCTGGCTGACCCAAGGCCATTCCAGCAGCTGCAAGTGGAGGAGTGGGGAATCAAACCCGGTTCTCCCAGATAAGAGAGCTATGGCTGACCCAAGGCCATTCCAGCAGCTGCAGGTGGTTGAGTGGGGAATCAAACCCGGTTCTCCCAAATAAGAGAGCTCTGGCTGACCCAAGGCCATTCCAGCAGCTGCAAGTGGAGGAGTGGGGAATCAAACCCGGTTCTCCCAGATAAGAGAGCTCTGGCTGACCCAAGGCCATTCCAGCAGCTGCAAGTGGAGGAGTGGGGAATCAAACCTGGTTCTCCCAGATAAGAGAGCTCTGGCTGACCCAAGGCCATTCCAGCAGCTGCAAGGGAGGAGTGGGGAATCAAACCTGGTTCTCCCAGATAAGAGTCCGTGAACTTAACCATTACACCAAACTGGCTCTTACACTCTTACAGCCGGAGCACAGAGTGACCACAAACCCCAGCATGGAAAAGCCCCTGCCCTGAATCTCAGTTTTCGGAAGCTGTCTCCGCTTTCCAGCCTGCAGCGGAAGAGACCACGTACCTTCCGCCAGGATACCCAGAGGGTACAGGGGGATCCAGATACTGTAGCGGATCCACGTCAGGACTTTCCATTCTATGTCGATGCAGGAAAGCATATAGAAGGGGTACCTGGAGAGGAACACACAAAGCTGCCTGATGCTGAATCAGACTCTTGGTGCAGCCAGGGACGCACTACTGTCTACTCAGACTGGCTCTCCACGGTCTAAGGCAAGGGTGTCAAACTCATTAGTTAGGGGGGCCGGATCTGACATATATGAGACCTTGTCAGGCCAGGCCATGTGTGTTCCTACTTAAGATAGCAGAGATATAAACTTTATAAAGACACAAACACAATTAAAGACTTTTAAAAAAAAACACCTTAAAACATGCTTAAAACGTTACCGCTCGTCGGTCTTAAAGGCGCTTTCTTTGAATTTCTCCCATGGGATCCAGGGAACTGGGCAAAGGAAGCTCTGGCTCTTTCCTTCCTTCCCCAGGGGACCACGAGAGGGAGGAGCCTCAGCCAACAGAAGGCTTGGCTCAATAGCTCTGCTATGTGATTGAGAGAGCCTGGCAAAGCAAGCTCTTTCCTCCCCCCCCTTCCTTCCCAAGGGAGGAGCCTCAGCCAATGGAGAAAACGGAGGCTTTGCTCTGTAGCTCCTGTGCGATTAGCAAGCCTTGACAAAACAAGCTGATAGGAGCCCTCTGGGGGCCTGAGTGAGCCTCTAGGGCAGATGTTTGGCACTCCTGGTCTAAAGGAAAGGTCTGTCATGTCCGTCTACTACCTGATACTTTAAACTGGAGATCATTAGGGTTTGTAGAATCTTTCGGGCTCAAGTGCCGTGTTCTACTGGAGAAAGTTTTCCTTCCAGACGTTTCGTTCTCGGCTGCGGAGAACATCCTCAGTGGCGTTGCAGCCGGAGCAGGCGCTCTGACCTTCTTGGCTGCTGTGCATTGAGTGAGCAATGCACTTGAGCTGGAAAGATTCTACAAACCCTAATGATGTTGCCAGCCGTGAAAACCTGAAATCTTTGATAAACTGGAGATGTCGGGGACTGAACCTGCGACCCTATGTGTGCAAAGCAGACGCTCTTGTCACTGAGCCATGTTCCCTTCTCCAAGGAACCAAAAAATGCATTGGGTTTATTGCAGCAGAGATTGGATTTATACCCCGCCCATCGCTACCCGAAGGAGTCTCAAAGGAGCTTCCAATCTCCTTCCCTCCCTCTTCCCACGACAGACAATTGTGTGAAGGAGGTGGGGCTGAGAGAGCTCTGACAGAAACTGCTCGAGTGCCTTGACCACCGCAAAACAACCCCCCCCCCACCTGAATATCTCCACCATGCTCCAGATGTAGAAGACGAAGAACACGACCGCTTTGCTTTGCATTTCCTCCACCCCTCCGAGGACAATGAAGAGAATAAAATTCCTCCCAAAGACCTGCAGAGGAAGGGGTGAAAACAACAACAACAAAAAAACAGTTGCAGAAAGTTCTATGCTGGGCAGGGATACTTCTGGAGTTCACTGATGCTGCCCAAAAGCAGGAGCATTGGAGGACAGGCCTGCATAAGTGGAAACAGCTGGAGCAGCTGCCCCCACTGCATGCCCAAGAGTGGTCTCTGGGGGGGCTGACAAGAAATGACGAGGGAGCAGCAGGACGGAAGGCTTTTACACCCAATGAACGATCCGCTCTAGTGCAGGGGCATCAAACGCGGTTTGTGATTTCATTTATTTATTTTTATTTCTTTAATAGGCTTGTAGTCCGCCTTTCCCCATAAACGGGCTCAAGGCGGATCACAACACATAAAAGTAAGGCTAAAAAGCTACATATCAAAGCTAAAACACCAATTTCAAATTAACAGTAAAAGCAATAAATAAAACGCAGAACCGGGTGGGCAGGGCGCAGGTGAGGGCCGGATCTGACACAAAGGAGACTTTGTTGGGCCGGGTCATGTTGGGTTGTGTGCGCCTATTTAAGATTAGGTAGCAGAGCTATAAACTTTACAAAGGATACAGGCAAACACATTTAAATATAGATTTTTTTGAAAACTGAAAGCACGCTTAAAATATTAGCACTCATTGGTCTTAAAGGGACTTTCTTTGCATTCCTCCCATGGGATCCAGGGAACAGGGCAAAGGAAGCTCTGGCTCTTTCCTTCCTTCCTGAGGGGACTGGGTGGGGAGAAGAGCCTCTGCCAATAGAAGAAAGAGAGACTTGGCTCAGTAGCTTTGCCGTGCGATTGAAAGATCCTGGAAAAACAAGCTCTTCCTCCCCAAGGGGGGAGCCTCAGCCACTGGAGAAAACAGAGGTTTTGCTCTGTAGCTCCTGTGTAATTGAGCATGCCTTGCAAAGCAAGCTGTTACGCAGAAGGAAGCAAGAAAGAGGGAGAAGGAAGCAGATGACAGCCAGCTGCTCGGCGGCCCGATAGGAGCCCTCTGGTGGTGTGATTCAGCCCCTGGACTGTATGTTTGAAACCCTTGCTCTAGTGGCCCTTTGCAAGCGGATTTTGCCATTTCCCACAGTGAAATCCAGTTGGAGAGTGCATGGAAAGTGTGTTATTCATCGCGTGTGTGAAAGCAAAAGATTCTACGCTACACTCTGCCCCCCACCCAGGAGGGCAATGTTGGGTGGGCTTTACGGAAGAAAGGCCAAGATACACTCTTGCCTGAGGCAGGTTCTGGGGTAAAGCGACTAGAAAGCAACGATGTTAATTCCTTGGCCATTTAGTCCCTTCAAAACATCAGTCCCTGTTCCAAAGCCAATGTCCAGCCAGGGCTTTCCAAATTCCCTCCACGGAGCCTACCTGAAGCAAAATGGGGACCAGAGGAGCTCGGACGAGGCCGATCAAGGCGTTCACAATCTCCATCAGGGCCAGCGACTGGCACAGGTACATCATGTCCGAGGTGGTGTGGAATGTATCAAAGAAGGAATCTGCCAAAGGAGCCCGTTCGGTTTCAGCACGAGTGGGATAAACAGCCAAAAGAAAAGACCGTCGTCAAACCTCTAGAACGGAACCTTTCCTCTGCCAAGGGCCATATGGATATTTATAACATCATTCACGGGCCATTAAAAATTATCAACTTAAAAAACAGTGCTCTGCCAAGGGAGAACGATTCAGGCCGGCAAAATTGAAGCAAATAATATTTGAAGTCATGTGGGGAGAAACCTAATCAGGCACACACACACACGGCCCGCCACCCTAGGCAAATGCATAGGTCCAGGGCTTTTTTGTAGAAAAAGCCCAATAGGAATTGACCACATCCCCTAATATTAGCATATTAGGCCACACCATCTGAGATAATCAAGTGCAAACTTGACAGTAACTTTTCCGGGCCTCGCAGCAATTCTGGCCGGCCAGCCAGGCCCCAGGGAGGCTGCCACACAGTATATCTGGGCCCTGTGATCCCTGCCTGGCCCAGGGAGGCTGCTGCACAGCGCAGCTGGGCCCCACGATCCTCGCTGGCCAGCCAGGCCCCAGGGAGGTTGCCGCACAGTACACCTGGGCCCTGTGATCCCTGCCTGGCCCTGGGGAGGCTGCTGCACAGCGCGGCTAGGCTTCATGATCCTTGCTGGCCAGCCGGGCCCCAGGGAGGCTGCCACGTGGCTCGGTTCGGTCCAGCAATCCCCGAGGACCACACCAAGTGACCTCGGGATGGAGGTTCCCCCACCCGTGCTCTAGAAGCCTGCCTTTTCAAGAGCAGTTAGTTCTCACAGAAAAGTTAAGTGCAGACAGTTTGGAATTATGGTTGTGCTTGCCACAAGATAAAGATGACCTTGAGGCAGCTGGTGGTGTCTCAGACGGTGGGGGTGCAACTTTTGTTTCTGCTACATAGTAGAGAGTTCTTTACAGCAAGCACAGAGCACTATTACCGTGCAAATGTTATAACACAGCAAAGACACTTGACGCAAAGGCGTTTCTGCTACAAAAAAAAAAAAAGCCCTGCGTATAACTGAGGCCCCATTTTTGTCTACCTGGGGGCTGGGGACCAAACGGAGCTGCCAGAATGAAGGTCGAACATTGGTCCAAGATGATACATGCATCAGAACTCTCGATCCAATTCTATATCTCCTGGCAGCTCCCAGGGAGAAGAAGAAGAGGAAACCGGACTTGCCTTTCCCCAGCATGAAGAGCCGAACCGTCATGTTCACAAAGATCCAGGAGAATCCCAGGAACTGCACCAGGTTGTACATGAACAGGTAGCCTCTCTTCAGGTGCCGGAATGCTGCAAACCCATCAGAGAACCCATTAGGGCAGGCCACGGATCCAAGGCATTTTTGGAATTCTGATCCAGTCCTGTGGGCACAGCCGCAAAACGGCTGCCAAAGCTTACCATCAGCCACAAAGCGGAAAGCTCTGACCGATTTCCCACTTGCCTTACGCCACTCTCACACTTCTCTTCTCCGTGGGGCTTCTGTCAGATTTCACACTATCTGTCCCGGGGCTGCAACTGCCTCTTCCGCGCAGCAAACGAGATCCTCTAAAAACCAGTTTCTGTTTGCCGTGCGAAAAAGGCAAAACGAGTTGCAGCTCCGGGGCAGGTACTGGGAAATCCGACGGAAGCCCTAAGGAGAAGAGGAGCGTGAGAGCAGCATAACGCTAGTGGGAAGCCGCTCTTGCTCAGCGGGGGCGGAGCTAATTTTTAAAAACAAAAATCTGCACAGCTGATTCAATCTCCAAAGACAAATCAGAAATCTTACTGAGCAACAGTCCCACCAGTTTGGTGTAGTGGTTAAGTGTGCGGACTCTTATCTGGGAGAACCGGGTTTGATTCCCCACTCCTCCACCTGCCCCTGCTGGAATGGTCTTGGTCAGCCATAGCTCTGGCAGAGGTTGTCCTTGAAAGGGCAGCTGCTGTGAGAGCCCTCTCCAGCCCCACCCACCTCACAGGGTGTCTGTTGTGGGGGAGGAAGGGAAAGGAGATTGTGATCCGCTCTGAGACTCTTCGGAGTGGAAAGCGGGATATAAATCCAATATCATCATCTTCTTCTAGCTCAGCCCACCTTCTAAAATAGGGTCACTACCTCTGGATTGGGATGTACCTGGAGATGTTAAGGGTGGAGCCAGGGGAGGGGAGAATGGGGCAGAATGCCACAGGGTCTACCTTCCAAAGCAGTGGTTCCCCCAGGTGGACCAATCTCTCTTGCCTGAAGAGCAGTTATAATAGTGGGAGATCTCCAGTCCCCACCTGGAGATTAGCAAAACTCTATAGTGATCTTAGTGTACAGCTGTGCAAATAAAAAAACCCCATACATTTTAAACAACCAGATAGTGTAATGTAGAGGTCAGTGGTGTTCCGACAAAGCTTGCATGTAGAACCTGGAAATCTGACAGACGTGTTCTGAACCTTGTTGGTCTCCTGTGAACGTATTGTAAAGATTGGGTTCCAGCGACAAATAAGCCTCCAGACTGAAGAAAGACGGATGAAACATCTTGATATCTAGAACAGACGTCTTTGGAAGGGCTTCTTTTAGTTCCACAAACTAAATACTGGGATATTGTTACTCCTTGGAAAGACTGTTTTTGAACTGTCTTCTGTGAATGTCTTTTTGCTACATGCTCTTGGTCTATTTGAAGTTCTACGTGCAAGCTTTGTCAGGACACCACTGACCTCTACATTACACTGTTTTGTTGTTTAAAATTTATGGTGTCTCTTAGCGGTTTTTTTATTTACACCCTGTGGCATTATACCCTGCGGAGATCCAGTCTCCACCCCTAAATCTCAAGAGATTTCCCAAGCAACAGTTGTCACCCCTAGAAAAAAAGGAAGGCATCCTGTTTACTGCAACATTTTGCTCCAAACTGCTGCTGAGAACAATAATATTTTTTTTTTTCAGAAGGCTTACGGTCTTTAGGAGTTCTGTTCTCAATGCTGATTTTGTTGATTCTTTCTTCTTCCTGGAAATCAGAGAGAGGGTTTGGGAAAGAGTTAGGACAGCTATTCCCACAAACTTTCTGAGCAGGATGTGGAGACAATTTCAGCTCCCCCTCCCTGCACCTCAGGCTTTCTCCCCCAAAAGAAGCCATTCCACCCCACAGCTTCTTGTGGGTTCCAAACCACCAAATCAAGTAAAAGTGTTCCTTCTTAAACATTCTGGAAAAATGTTTCTCTTCTATTGGTTGCTGGAGCTTCGAGAGAGCCAATGGCGACCCCCCCCCACACACACATAAGAACATAAGAGAAGCCATGTTAGATCAGGCCAATGGCCCATCCAGTCCAACACTCTGTGTCACATAAGAACATAAGAGAAGCCCTGTTGGATCAGGTCAATGGCCCAACCAGTCCAACACTCTGTGTCACATAAGAACATAAGAGAAGCCATGTTGGATCAGGCCAATGGCCCCTCCAGTTCAACACTCTGTGTCACATAAGAACATAAGAGAAGCCATGTTGGATCAGGCCAATGGCCCCTCCAGTCCAACACTCTGTGTCACATAAGAACATAAGAGAAGCCATGTTGGATCAGGCCAATGGACCCTCCAGTCCAACACTCTGTGTCACATAAGAACGTAAGAGAAGCCATGTTGGATCAGGCCAATGGCCCCTCCAGTTCAACACTCTGTGTCACATAAGAACATAAGAGAAGCCCTGTTGGATCAGGCCAATGGCCCCTCCAGTTCAACACTCTGTGTCACATAAGAACATAAGAGAAGCCCTGTTGGATCAGGCCAGTGGCCCATCCAGTCCAACACTCTGTGTCACATAAGAACATAAGAGAAGCCCTGTTGGATCAGGCCAATGGCCCCTCCAGTCCAACACTCTGTGTCACATAAGAACATAAGAGAAGCCCTGTTGGATCAGGCCAATGGCCCATCCAGTCAAACACTCTGTCACACAGTGGCCAAAAAAATTATATATATACACACACACTGAAATGTGTGATACACAGTGTGGGTAATAGCCACTGATGGACCTCTGCTCCACACACGCACACGCCATGCAGTCAGTTGGGCTTGTGGGCCAGGCTTTACCTTGGCTTTCAGCTCCATCTCGGCGTCCGACTCATCCAGCCAGCGGTCGAAATCAGGTGCCAGGAAGAGCGGCCGCTTCTCCTGCCTGGTCAGCCGTTCCCACCAGTGGCTCTCCTGCTTTTTCACAGTGATGTTCAGCTGCCTCTGGGTCACCTTGCAGACAGGCTAGAAAATGGAACCACACAGCGCCCGGCGTGAGAGAAGGGGCGCTGGCTTTGACCACGAGAAAGCGACAGGAGAAACGTTGAGGGCGGAACAGCTCCACCAGGCGGTGCAGTCACGTGCCGTCATTCCGTGAACAGGACATCAGCTTTGCCAATAAATCTGTGCCAAGTTACTAGTCCCTGTTGTTTTAAAAGTATTTTGCTTGATGACTTAAGTCCACGTTAGTCATCTGGGGCACAGTGGAGGTCTGGAGGGGGGGGGGGGAAGGATTGAACATCTTTCTGTTTGGTGCAGTGGTTAAGACCAGTGGACTCTAAGCTGGGAGAACCACGTTTGATTCCCCACTCTTCCCAGGGTTGCCAAGTCCAATTCAAAAAATATCTGGGGACTTTGGGGATGGAGCCAGGAGACTTTGGGGGTGGAGCCAAGATCAAGGCTGTGACAAGCATAATTGAACTCCAAAGGGAGTTCTGGCCATCACATTTAAAGGGACGGCACACCTTTTCAATTCCTTCCTTCCACAGGAAATAATGAAGGATAGGGGCACCTTCTTTTGGGGCTCATAGAATTGGACCCCCTGGTCCAATCTTTTTGAAACTTGGGGGGTATTTTGGGGAGAAGCACTAGATGCTATACTGAAAATTTGGTGCATCTACCCCCAAAAAACAGCCCCCCCAGAGCCCCAGACACCCACGGATCAATTCTCCATGATTTTCTATGGGAATAAATCTCCATAGGGAGATAGAGTTCCCAGCAGACATTTCCCTCTCCTCCCCCCGCTTTCTGACGACCCTGAAGCGGGGGGAGGGCCTCCAAACCGGGGGAACCCCTGCCCCCACCTGGGGATTGGCAACCCTAACTCTTTTACATGCAGCTGCTGGGTGACCCTGGGCCAGTCACAAGTTGGGTCAGAGCTATTCTTGAAAGAGCAGCTCTCAAAAGAGATCTCTTAGCCCCCACCTACCTCCCAGGAGCCTTGTTGTGGGGTGGAGAAGGGAACGAGATTGTAAACCACTTTGAGACTCCAACACTGTTTGCCAAAGGTGCTTTCTGTTTGGTGCAGGTGACCCAGTAATGTGCCGTTGGTCAACCTGGATCACACACCCGCAGCCACCTAATTACATTAACTAGGCCGGGGCTTGCATGCCCGCAAGCACACCCATGCACTCCTTTTGCAATGCATGCTCAGGGGCCAAGCCAGGGGTATCGTCCACATGACTGAAAGGCTTGTACCGTCTCCCACATGTTCCTGCTGAGGATTTAAGACTGCATGCAGAGTCCCTCATCGCTAGCTTGGCGCAGTGGTTAAGTGTGCAGACTCTTATCTGGAAGAACCGGGTTTGATTCCCCACTCCTCCACTTGCACCTGCTGGCATGGCCTTGGGTCAGCCACAGCTCTGGCAGAGGTTGTCCTTGAAAGGGCAGCTGCTGTGGGAGCCCTCTCCAGCCCCACCCACCTCACAGGGTGTCTGTTGTGGGGGAGGAAGGGAAAGGAGATTGTGAGCTGCTCTGAGATTCGGAGTGGAGGGCAGGATATAAATCCAATATCATCGTCGTCATCACTATTCTACCAATCAAAGAAGCTTGTCTGATGGGCACACGAGACAGGGCCTTCTCAGCAGCAGCCCCACGATATGGAACACTGCGCCACGGAGGTGCGCCTAGACCGTTCACAGTCAATCATCAGGAGGCAGCTGAACACAGTTTAATTTAGGACTGCATTTGACTGATTAAGTTGATATTTACTGGCAGTCTGGAGTTTTTAAATTATTGCTTTTATGGACTTTAATAACTGCTGCTTTTATTATGCTTTTTTATAATCTCTGAATTATACTCCACGTCACCTTGAGTTCCACAAGGGAGAGAGGCGGCTTATGTATGTTTTAAGCAAACAAATAAAACCCAGCTCTTTTAATCAGCACTAAAATCACAGCCTCTTGGTTTCTGAAATGCTGAGTCTGGAGTTTCTAGCTGTGGAGTCTTGTGAGCAAAAATTCTACTTTGTGAGCTACTAGCATTAAAGTTGTGAGCTGTTGCATAAGTTAACTTGCTTTGGGGCAATTTTTCCAGAGCTAAGACAAAAAATGTGTGAGCCAGAGGTGAAAAAAACTGTGAGCTAGCTCACACTAACTCAGCTTAGGGGAAACACAGCCTGCAAGGTATGCGCAAGTGGCAACAGGCTTCCTCGGGAGCTGGTGGGCTCTCCTTCCTTGGAGGTTTTTCAACAGAGGCTAGATGGCCATCTGGCAGCAATGAAGACCCCGTGAATTTAGGGGGAAGTGTTTGTGAGTTTCCTGCATTGTGCAGGGGGTTGGACTAGATGACCCTGGAGGTCCCTTCCAACTCTAGGATTCTATTAGGAAGAACTTCCTGAAGGTTAGAGCGGTTCCTCAGTGGAGCAGGCTTCCTCGGGAGGTGGTGGGCTCTCCTTCCTTGGAGGTGTTTCAACAGAGGCTAGATGGCCATCTGGCAGCAATGAAGACCCCGTGAATTTAGGGGGAGGTGTTTGTGAGTTTCCTGCATTGTGCAGGGGGTTGGACTAGATGACCCTGGAGGTCCCTTCCAACTCTAGGATTCTATTAGGAAGAACTTCCTGAAGGTTAGAGCGGTTCCTCAGTGGAACAGGCTTCCTCGGGAGGTGGTGGGCTCTCCTTCCTTGGAGGTTTTTCAACAGAGGCTAGATGGCCATCTGGCAGCAATGAAGACCCCGTGAATTTAGGGGGAGGTGTTTGTGAGTTTCCTGCATTGTGCAGGGGGTTGGACTAGATGACCCTGGAGGTCCCCCTTCCAACTCTATGATTCTATGTAGGGGGCCCATCAAAAAGAGCCTGGAGTGAGGCAGATGCTGCTAAAAAGGGAAGCCACTGAGCTGGGATTCAGGTGCATGTTCTTTAGAGCTACTGAGGAAGATGCATTCAAATGGTGACTTTACTCCCATGTCAGAGAAGAGGCACTTGCACTGTTGCCTTGGCACCCTGGCTGTCTTCTCTCATGGGGCTTTGATGCTCAGATGTACTTGAAAGACGAGAATTTCCAGTCTCGATATTAAATGTGTGATGCAATCCAATTGGGTTCCCCCCCCCCACCTCCCGTGCCTGCTTTGAAGTGCTTCCAAATTTTAAATTACGTTTTAAAGAAGGGTTTCCAAACTCGGCCTCCCAGATCCCAATCTCAACACCCTAAACCAGGGGTGGCCAAACTTGCTTAACGTAAGAGCCGCACAGAATAAATGTCAGATGTTTGAGAGCCACAAGACGTGAATATCAGATGTTTGAGGGAAGGAAGGAAGATTGGAGGAGGGAGAGGTAGAAAGAAAGCAACTTCAAATGCATTTTCCAAGCCGCCAGTTGGCTTGGCTTGGAGAAGTGATTTAAAGAGACAAATGCCTTCTCCAAGCTGGCCAGTGGGGTGGTGGAGGCTTTGAGAGCCACAAAATATGTGTGGAAGAGCCGCATGTGGCTCCCGAGCCACAGTTTGGCCACCCCTTCTCTAAACACTACACCTCACAGCTTTTCCTTAGTTCCTCCGGGTGTGGGGGAAAGATGGCTTTTGTTTTAACAGGGTCATTTCCAGTCACTAATACTGTACACCACTGTGCATAACAGGCATGTTCGATGTGCAAATCTAACCTGGGGTGTGAGTTGTTGGCTCTTGCTCTCCCTAGAATCCCTTAAGAAGAAAAAAAGGGTGTGCGTCTGCACCTGGAAGTCATGGCGACTGACCCCCTACTGGGGGCCTGGAAGATATTCAGAGAGATGGCTGAATATAAAGCCTGCCCCAGTCTTCCTGACTGCTGGTATTCCAAGCAGCTCTCCCATCCAAGTACTTGCCAGAGTCGCCCCTGCTTAGCTTCGGAGATCTGATGAGATCGGGCTAGCCCGCTAGAATCCTGAAAAGAACCTGTGGCGCTGTGGCCTGCTCTGCAGACTCGAACACAAGACAACAGTGTTCTTGGACCTTCCTGGGAGAGTTTCCTTGCAGGGAAGTCAGGGGAGATAAGCGTGTCACCTATCGCTTGGGAATCCAGGTAGCCAATGGACAATTTATGAACCTCTGACACATGACCAAACAGCCTAGGCAGCCGAACACTGAACTCTGTTGCTAGGAAACAACAGAGGAGAATTGTTTTCTGTGGCCCCAGAAGGTAGGACCAGAACCAGTGGGTTGAAATTAAATCAGAAGAGTTTCCGGCTCAACATTAGGAAGAACTTCCTGACCGTTAGAGCGGTTCCTCAGTGGAACAGGCTTCCTCGGGAGGTGGTGGGCTCTCCTTCCTTGGAGGTTTTTAAACAGAGGCTGGATGGCCATCTGACAGCAATGAGGATCCTGTGAATTTAGGGGGAGGTATTTGTGAGTTTCCTGTATTGTGCAGGGAGGTGGGACTAGAAGACCCTGGAGGTCCCTTCCAACTCTATGATTCTATGAACAGGCTTCCTCGGGAGGTGGTGGACTCTCCTTCCTTGGGCGTTTTTTAAACAGAGGCTAGATGGCCATCTGACAGCAATGAAGATCCTGTGAATTTAGGGGGAGGTGTTTGTGAGTTTCCTGCATTGTTCAGGGGGTTGGACTAGATGACTCTGGAGGTCCCTTCCAACTCCATAATTCTATGATCTTCACTCTTGCACAGGAAAGAGTGTCGACCTGCCTGCATAGCACGGTGGTTTCCACTCACACAAGTGCCACGGCATGCTTGCATACACACACTTGCGCAACCTCAGGCCTCACACATCCCACAAGTTTAAAATGGACTTGCATCTCGATTCTCAAAAACAGATGGAAAATGTGCGTCCTTAGATGGGGGCTCTTCTGTCGCCACGCAAAACAATCCTTTGATGAACGAGGTACAGCAAGAAGCTGAGATCCATACCTGCGGTTTCACGGGTTCCAGGAACTCAATTTGAAATTCATACACATTGTCGCCTTTGGCGCCGTGACCCTGAGCTAGAAAAACAGGAGCATTGGTAAAGGTTTTACAAACATTGGAGGTGAGGGGGGGGGAACAAAACAGGACTCTGTTTTTATAAAGCTTCGTCTAAACGTTTAGCTACCTTATATAGCAGGGGTGGCCAAACTTGCTTAACGTAAGAGTCACACAGCTCTGTGTAACGTAAGAGCCACACAGAATAAATGTAAGATGGAGGTAGGCAGGGAAGGAAGGAAGGAAGGAAGGAAGGAAGGAAGGAAGGAAGGAAGGAAGGAAGGAAGGAAGGAAGGAAGGAAGGAAGGAAGGAAGGAAGGAAGGAAGGAAGGAAGGAAGGAAGACTGGGGAGAGAGAGGTGGAAAGAAATCAACTTTAAATGCATTTTCCAAGCTGCCAGTTGGCTTGGCTTGGATAATTGATTTAAAGAGACAAATGCCTTCTCTACGCTGGCCAGTGGGGAGGTGGGGGCTTCAAGAGCCACAAAATATGTGTGATGGAGCCACAGTTTGGCCACTCCTATTATACAGGGAGAATGCTGTCAAGTTATGTTGTATGAAAAAATGAGAAAAGGTAGGAATTACCTGGACATACAGGTGCTACTGTAAATGGCTGTCCTGCTTATTTTGGTGTCTTTTTATATCAAAGTTTAAAAAAAAGCCCATAGAATTGTGTGGAAGGGATAACTTGGGTCTAAATGTCCACAACCCCTCCCACCCCTCTTCAAAGCACGTTTTTTTTGCTCTCAGATAAATTCTCAAGGTCGCTGGCCCAAAAGTTGGTTTTTCGGTTTTTTTTAAGGATGCAGCAGAGACAAAACAGAGATGCATCACGTGACAAGAGAAATCCAGGAGAAGCCAGCAGCTGTGAGAATTGGGCACAGCATCCAATCCATCCACAGCTCAGAAGACCCAAGGAGACAATCTTATGCAGAGTTACACCTTTCTAATTTCCGTGAGCCCCATGGCACAGAGTGGTAAGCTGCAGTACTGCAGTCCGAGCTCTCTGCTCACAACCCGAATTCGATCCCAGTGGAAGCTGGGTTCAGGTAGCCGCCTCAAGGTTGACTCAGCCTTCCATCCTTCTGAGGTCGGTCAAATGAGTACCCAGCTTGCTGGGGGGAAAGTGGAGATGACTGGGGAAGGCAAACGGCAAACCACTCCATAAAAAAAGTCTGCCGTGAAAACGTCACGATGCGACGTCACCCCAGAATCGGAAACCACTGGTGCTTGCACACGCTTACCTTTTTAATTCCCCCTGAAGTCAACAGGTTTAGCTAGGGTGTAACTGTGCAGAGGATTACAAGGACCACGTCTCATCATCTCTGGGGTTCCCTGCTTTCCCCCCTCACATACCGGGACCCCAAATTATAAGAACATAAGAGAAGCCATGTTGGATCAGGCCAACGGCCCATCCAGTCCAACACTCTGTGTCACACAGTGGCAAAAAATTTTATATATACACACACACTGTGGCTAATAGCCACTGATGGACCTATGCTCCATATTTTTATCTAAACCCCTCTTGAAAGTGGCTATGCTTGTGGCCGCCACCACCTCCTGTGGCAGTGAATTCCACATGTTAATCACCCTTTGGGTGAAGAAGTACTTCCTTTTATCCGTTTTAACCTGTCTGCTCAGCAATTTCATCGAATGCCCACAAGTTCTTGTATTGTGAGAAAGGGAGAAAAGTACTTCTTTCTCTACTTTCTCCATCCCATGCATTATCTTGTAAACCTCTATCATGTCACCCCGCAGTCGACGTTTCTCCAAGCTAAAGAGCCCCAAGCGTTTCAACCTTTCTTCATAGGGAAAGTGTTCCAGCCCTTTAATCATTCTAGTTGCTCTTTTCTGCACTTTCTCCAATGCTATAATATCCTTTTTGAGGTGCGGCGACCAGAACTGCACACAGTACTCCAAATGAGACCGCACCATCGATTTATACAGGGGCATTATGATACTGGCTGATTTGTTTTCAATTCCCTTCCTAATAATTCCCAGCATGGCGTTGGCCTTTTTTTATTGCAAACGCACACTGTCTTGACATTTTCAGTGAGTTATCTCCCACGACCCCAAGATCTCTCTCTTGGTCAGTCTCTGCCAGTTCACACCCCATCAACTTGTTTCATTTCGTTTCTTTCGTTTCATTTCGTTTATTTCCCCTGCACGCCTTCCAAGGAAACTCCAGACTGCCCCCCCCCCCGCATGCCCTTCCAACACAATACAAGTACACTCAAATGTGATGCGGAGAATCCTGCCATCCCACAGATGTATGGCAACCTCCGTATGGGAGCTCTCTTGCCTACTTGTTCAGGCAATGGCTGCATTTGCACAGGAATTCACAACCCTGCCAAGCAGAATATTAGTTCCTGTTCTAAAATTCCCGTTTACTTGCAGTTGGACCCGTCAGGACGTTTTCACTGGCATATTCAAATGTGAGGTTCTGCACACAGAAATATTTCCCTAGAACCGGACGCCGGGCAAGCATTGTGTTGTTTCAAAGACAAGAATGATCCAAGTTTCTAATCCTCATGTAAATATCTGTTTCCCCAAAAGGACATAGTGTTTTGGCAGCTTATTACATGATTACTTTCTAATTTTTATAATATATGTAAAACACTTTACAAGCTTGCTACCGCCCGGTCAGCCAGCTTTTAATTTTATAGAGTGAGTTCACGGGGCTCCAAAAAAACCGGCAGCCTAGAAATATATCTACGTCCAATCCCAGGGCGACAGGACAGCTAGCTCAAATTCAGGAATCAAACTGCTCGGATCGACCAAAGTTCTGGAACACATATATTCCTCAGCGGAACAGGCTTCCTCCTCGGGAGGCGGCGGGCTCTCCTTCTTTGGAGGTTTTTAAAGAGAGGCTAGGTGGCCACCTGACAGCAATGCGGATCCTGTGAATTAGGCAGATGACAGGAAGGAGGGCGGGAAGGGCTGTATCAGTGCTTAGTCCTCATGGCCCCTTCTTACGTGCCCAGGGAAATGCTGATAGCCACTCTGGGGTCAAGCAGCAATTTCTTCTCCAGGCTAGTTTGGTAAGGGATGCTGGAGGTTTTTTGCCATCTTTTGGGCCTGGAGACTGCAGGGGTCACTGGGGATATGTGGAGGGGAGGAACTTGTGAATTTCCTGCATTGTGCAGGGGGCTGGACTAGATGACCTTGGAGATCCCTTTCAACTCTGTGATTCTAGGATTCTATTACCCCTGGAGGGCTGTACTTCCCCACTTCTTTTCCCAAGGAACAAACACAGGAAAACAACAGCAAAACACCACAGGTGGCCTACCTTTGAAATGGAGCACATTGTCTGTAATGGTGATGTCCGGATCCTGCAGAGCAAAAGGAAAGGTTGAGACCGGCACGGGGGAGAGCGTCAGATCCAGGTGCAAATCCCTGTTCTGGCTTTGAAGTCAGCCACACCCTCTTAGCCTCACCTCCCTCACAGGGTGGTTGTGAGGATAAAATGGAAGAGAGGAGGGAGGATGTCGTAAGCTGCATTGGGCCCCTCCCCCCGCACTGTGGAGAATATTAGGGTTCAGCTATATCTAAGAAAGCAAATTGGGGTACAAAACTGGGAGCTGCTCAGTTTGGTACTTTA
This sequence comes from Heteronotia binoei, assembly GCF_032191835.1. Lineage (NCBI taxonomy): Eukaryota > Metazoa > Chordata > Lepidosauria > Squamata > Gekkonidae > Heteronotia > Heteronotia binoei. Next base: position 5,001,450 of record NC_083241.1, on the reverse strand, counting down.
AGATGACGAAGAAAGAAGATGTTGGATTTATATCCCGCCCTATACTCTGAATCTCAGAGTCTCAGACTGGTCACCATCGCCTTTACCCTTCCCCCCGCCCACAACAGACACCGTGTGAGGTGGGTGGGGCTGAGAGAGCTCTCCCAGAAGCTGCCCTTTCAAGAACAGCTCTACGAGAGCTCTGGCTGACCCAAAGCCATTCCAGCAGGTGCAAGTGGAGGAGTGGGGAATCAAACCCAGTTCTCCCAGATAAGAGTCCGGGCACTTAACCACTGCATCAAACCGGCTTTAACTGGTTTGCTGAAATTTAAAATGCAAAAGCACATGTGAGAAAAGCAGATTTCAGCTGCTATATGCAGTCCCTTTCTCTCTGGTTGCCTGATGTGGGGTTGCCAATTTCAAATTGGGAAATTCTTGGAAATTTGGGGGCAGGGCTAAGAGAGGGGCCTTAAAGCAGCCCTTTCCTCTAGGGCAGGGGCGTCAAACTCATTTGTTACCAGGGCCGGATCAGACATAAATGGGACCCTGTCCAGCTAGGCTATGTGCATCAAAAAATGTAATGCCAGCTAGCAGAGAGATGTTATAAACGACACGGGAAACACAATTAAAATATTTTTTTTTGAAAAAAAAAAAAACTTAAAATAAAACATGCACAAAGTATTAGCAATCTTGTAATATTGTGGTCAGTATCAAAGCAAGCTCCCCCCCCCACTTTCTCCCCAAAGGAGGAGCCTCAGCCAATGGAAAAAAACAGAGGCTTTGCTCTGTATTTCCTGTGTAATTGAGAAATCCTGGCAAAGCAAGCAGTGACACAGAAAGAAACAAGAGAGGGAAAAGGAAGCAGATAACAGACATTAGAGTTTGTAGAATCTTTCGGGCTCAAGTGCCATGTTCTACTGGAGAAAGTTTTTCTTCCAGACGTTTCGTTCTGACATAACAGACATTTGCTTGCGGGCCTGATCTGGCCCCCGGGGTTACATGTTTGACACCCCTGCTCTACGGTAAGGGGTCTCTGGAGAGCCGCTGTCATTCTGCTAGCTCTCCAGTCCTGCACCTGGAAAGTGGCAACCTGTCTTGCAAGGGGGATGGCTCAGGACTGGAACTGCTGCCAGCCTCAAAGAAGCTTTGGGGTCCAGGTGGGAGGAACACAACTCCAGCTTCCCTTGTCCTAAAAAGGGTGCACTGGGAAATGGCAGGTGCTGGAATGGTGGGGGGGGGATGGGGGGGAGAGATGGCAGGCACAGCATGGAGAGTTGCCAGCAAGGTCCTAGGGTGCCCCCTCCCCAGTCCCTTGCCAAGGGCCCAGCCTTCCACCCCCCCTGCAAAACAGGGCTGCGGCTGCCTTCCAGGTACTTAGGGTTGCCAAGTCTGACTCAAGAAATATCTGGGGCCTTTGGAGGCGAAGCCAGGAGCAAGGGTGAGGCAAGCACGGCTGAACTCCAAAGGGAGTTCTGGCCATTACATTTAAAGGGACCACGCTCCTTTAAAATGCCTTCCCTCCTTTTGGAATAATGAAGGACAGCGGCACCTTCTTTGGGGGCTCACAGAATTGGACCCCCCGGTTCAAACTTTTTGAAACTTGGAGGGTATTTTGAAGAGAGTCCCCAGATGCTATGCTGAAAATTTGGAGCTTCTACCTCAAAAAACAGCCCCCCCCCGAGCCCCAGATACCCACATATCAATTTTCCATTATAACCTATGGGAATCGTTCTCCATAGCGAATTATGGAGTGCCCAGCAGACATTCCCCCCCCCCCCGCTTTCTGATGACCCTGAAGAGGGAGAAGGGCCTCCAAACCGGGAGATCCCCTGCCCCCACCTGGGGATTGGCAGCACCTGGGGATTGGCAGTTTGCATGCACCCAAGAAAGCCAGGGACTGGGGCGGGAAAAACCATGTGGGAAGGCTCTAGGATATGCAGATGAGCAACTTGCAACACGTCCCCCACACCGGGGGGGGGGCTGCTTCCCCCAACCTGCCCAAGCCCAAGCCCACCTCTCCTCCCAGAGGCCGACACTGCAGACAGCGCGCAGGTGCCGGAACCCCGACCTCCCTTCTCCCCTCTGTCCCCTGCAACCAACCCAGGAAGCAGTTTCTAGCCCCCCTCCCCAGCCCCGGAGGCGGCTTCTAGTCCCCCCCGCCTTGCAAAGCTCAAGCCAAACGCGTTCTCTTGCAAAAGGGGGCACGCAGGTTCTGGCCCGCCAACCTCCCCGCCTCTCTTTCCCCTGCAGCCAACCCAGGAGATAGTTTCTAGGCCTCCCCCAATCCCGGGGGCAGTTTCTAGTCCCCCCCCCCGCCATGCAAAGCCCAGGCCGCCAGCCAAGCGCGTCCTCTTGCAAAGGGCAGCAGGTGCAAAGGGGAGGCCGCAATCCGGCCGGGGGGCTCACCTGGGCGTCGCTGAGCTCCACGCGCAGGTAGAGCTCGTGGTGGCGCTGCGCCCAGTGCACCTGCGGGGTGAGGCTGCCACTGGCGCCCGGCATCTTTCCCTTCTCCAGGCTGGACGGGCGGCCGCGGGAGGAAGGAGCAGGCGGGCTGAAGAGCGCCAGGCGCAGGCGCAGGCGGGCGGTCCGGCCCCCTTTGCTCCTCCGTCGGCCCGGGCAGGTCTCTCTTTCCCCGGCAGGAGCGCGGCGAGGGCTGGAGTGCGCAGGCGCCGCGGTTGGTGAGGGCTGGGCTCGGGTTGCCAATCTCCCGGGGAGACCAAAATTGACCAACGCATATAGAGTATAAGAAAAAGAGCCCCGTGGCGCAGAGTGGTAAAGCTGCAGTGCTGCAGTGCAAGCCCTCTGCTCACCACCTGGGTTCGATCCCGGCGGAAGCTGGGTTCAGGTAGCCGGCTCCAGGTTGACTCCGCCTTCCTTCCTTCCTTCCAAAATGAGGACCCAGCTTGCTGGGGGGGGAAGTGCAGATGACTGGGGAAGGCAATGGCAAAGAAAGGAAAGGTCCCCTGTGCAAGCACCAGTCGTTTCCGACTCTGGGGTGACGTTGCTTTCACGGCAGACTTTTTACAGGGTGGTTTGCCATTGCCTTCCCCAGTCATCTACACTTCCCCCCCAGCAAGCTGGGTCCTCATTTGACCGACCTCAGAAGGATGGAAGGCTGAGTCAACCTCGAGCCGGCTACCTGAAAACCCAGCTTCTGCCGGGAATCGAACTCAGGTTGTGAGCAAAGCTTAGGACTGCAGGACTGCAGCTTTAACACTCTGCGCCACGGGAATGGCAATGGCAAACCACCCCGAAAAGTGTGCCGTGAAAACGTGAAAGCAACGTCACCCCAGACTCGAAAATGACTGGTGATTGCACAGGGGGACTACCTTTACCTTTATTGTATAGGGTTGCCAAGTCAAATTCAAGAAATATCTGGGGACTTTGGGGTGGAGCCAGGGGCATAATTGAATTCCAAAGGGAGTTCTGGCCATCACATTTAAAGGGACCACACACTTTTTAAATGCCTCCCCTCCATTGGAAATAATGAAGGCTAGGGGTACCTTCTTTTGGGGCTCATAGGACTGGATCCCCTGGTCCAATATTTTTTTAAACTTGGAGGGTGTTTTGAGGAGAGGCACTGAATGCTATGCTGAAAATCTGGTGCCTCTATCTAAAAAAACAGCTCCGCCAGAGCCCCAGATACCCGCAGATCAATTCTCCATTATTCCCTATGGGAATCAGTCTCCATAGGGAATAATGGCATGCCCAGCAGACATGTCCCTCCCAGCCCCCCCTCCACTTTCTGATGACCCTGAAGCAGGGGGAGGGCCTCCAAACCGGGGGATCCCCTGCCCCCCACCTGGGGATTGGGCAAACCAGAAACTGCAGTGTGCTGATTAGCAAACACTAGAAATAAACCACGGCTTTTTTATGTTGCAAATAAATGCTTAAGCCATTTCTTTCATAATGATGCAATTATATTATCATCGCAAACCAAAATTCATTAAATGTCCATAGAAAAATCAAAAAGTTATTTCACGCCACTCTTGTAAGGTAGTGCTTTCAAAATCCAAATGTTATTTCACACCACTCTTGTAAGGTAGTACTTTACAGTCCACTGTCTCAGTTCTCCTTTGCTTGAAAGACGTAGACAGAGCCATGCTTGTATAGGATTCCTCCTATGGGTAGCAGACCGAAGTCTGACAGGTGTGGCGGTCCTAGGTTCAGTTCTGTGTTCCACGCTGTTTTATTGGCTTGTTTTGTTTTATTGTTGGATTTTTAATTGTTCTATTATGTTATAATCTGCCCTGAGCCCATTACGGGAAAGGCCGGACTATAAATAAATAAATTGACCTTAAAAACAGGACACAGTCTCATACAAAAAAAGTTCATTATCCAGTTTCACAGGAGAATGTGCCGCTGCTTCAATCACATGAAAGGTAAAATGCGACAGGACTATCCCATTTCCTGTTTCATTCAACAATTCCTTCAGGCTTGGGATTTACTAGAAAATTCAAAAAGCCAAGCAAGACACAATTTCCAAGGACCTGAAGGTCTCCGCAATTTTTCTATAGCTGTTGAGGAAGAGGCACCAAATCTGCAGCATAGTAGTCCCTCTCTTCCAAACCCCCAAATTTCAAAAAGATTGGACCACGGGGTACTATTCTGTGAGCCCCAAAAGAAAGTGCTCCTATCTTCCATTATTTCCAGCGGAGGGAAGGCGTTTAAAAGTTGTGCAGTCCCTTTAAATGCGATGGCCAGAACTCCCTTTGGAGTTCAGTCATGCTTGTCACAACCTTGCTCCTGGCTCCACCCCCAAAGTCTCCTGGCTCCACCCCCAAAGTCTCCTGGCTCCACCCCCAAAGTCCCCCAGATATTTCTTGAATTGGCAACCCTGATGTCAGATGGGCCAACCTAAGTGGACAGTAGGCACACTGAAACCTGCAGAGGGAGATGATTCTTGAATTTCTTCTGGCACACACTTGGGTCTTTTTGTGTTGTGCTTGAATCAGGGCAAAGGGAGATAAAAATGGGAAAGGATGAGGGTGTGTAATTGCAGGGGCTACAGACGTTCAGAGCCCCTATCTCCCCCCAAAACAGAGTCCTATGCCAGCTTCAGTGTAGGGGAAAATGTCACAGGTCTGGAAACATTAGGGTTCAGCACAGTTAGGGTTACCGAGGTCCTATTAAACCTGCCAATGGACGCAGAAGAATCGACATGACTTGTCCTCCATAGAAACTGCGAACAAAATAACAGCTGCAAAGATTATTTTCACTTTTATTGATCCATTGTAAAAGTTTAAATAGAACCATTTTATTCTTTGACTGTTTCAGGGGGGGGAGGAAACACCTTTTGCATTGTAAACATTGACATATACACCTTAAAACTGACCTACAAAACAAAATAAACACTTATTCTGATGTCCTTTGCTGGTAAATAAAATGTAAACATTACATATTTACAAATCTACAATCATTCAGTTGTGAAAGTGCTCTTTTGCAAACGAAGCGTTCGTTTTGAAATGTCCAATGGTATTTATTTTCCAGAAATAAATTTTCTCATAGAACCCCAACGACTGTATCTCCTATTTTATAGAGGGGTGTGTGTGTGTGTATATATATATCTATATATCTACAGCTTTACACGTGATGAACATCTTATTTCTGTCTTTGGGGTAAAATATTTCTGACTGAAATATAAAAAAGTTATCCACATAATAAAGACACATTTGTACAAAGAACGAACCTAACATTGAAGGGAATTATAAACACTTAATGTGACAATTCTCTTCCAACTTAAAATAGGTGTAGTTTCCTCTGCTGATACCATGACACAAAGAGACAAAAGGCATTGTGGGTATTACAGAGGAAACGCAGAATTGTTTCAAAGTACTTGGACAAAATACTATTGTATATAGAAGGAACAGATTTCAAAACTGTCTTTCAGTAATAAATTCAAAACAGAAAATTAATCAAACATTTGTAAAGTGATGTCTGGAAATTAATCCCTTGTCTCTGTATTGGGGAGGGACGGTGGCTCAGTGGCAGAGCGTCTGCTTGGTAAACGGAAGGTCGCAGGTTCAATCCCCGGCACCTCCAACTAAAAAGGGTCCAGGCAAGTAGGCGGGAAAAACCTCAGCGTGAGACCCTGGAGAGCCGCTGCCAGTCTGAGTAGACAAGACTGACTTTGATGGACCCAGGGTCTGATTCAGCAGAAGGCAGCTTCGTATGTTCATATTCTGGGGAGAATTCTTTGCCCTGCAAAATGAAATCTGATTGCATAAGCAGTAAGCCTCAGAAATGGCTGAGCAGATGCTTGGATCCACGCAGCAAAAGCATCTGGTGAGCATCTGGTGAGTTTGCAGCAAAATGCATCTGTGAGCTTGCTGCAACAATGGATTTCTTTATGCATATTTTGTTTCCAAGCAGAGAGTGCAAGATCCTGCTCTTTGTACCTATGAAGCGGCCTTCTACTGACTCGGGCCCTTCGTCCATCGTGATCAGTATTGCCTACTCAGACTGGCAGCAGCTCTCTGGGGGCCTCGGTCTGAGGCCTTTCGCCTACTGCCTGGTCCTTTTAACTGGATATGCCATTAGGAAGCTGGGGTCCCCCCCCACACACAAGCCCTTCCAAACCTTGGCATAGACCAGGCAAAATCATGTATTGAGAGAGAGTGCTAGATATAGAAAGACAAACAGAAATTATCAAACAAAAATTGCAAATACTTGCACAGAGGGTATATCTTAAAAGTTGGTTAAATGTATATTCTATTGCAGGGGTGGCCAAACTTACTTAATGTAAGAGTCACATAGAATAAACATCAGGTGTTTGAGAGCCTTAAGACACGAACCTCAGATGTTTGAGAGGCTCAAGACAGGAAGGAAGGAAAATAGATGGGGAAGGGAGGAGGGAAGGAGAAGTGGAAAGAAATCAACTTCCAATGCATTCTCCAAGCTGCTGGCTGGCTTGGAGAATGATTTAAAGAGAGAAATGCTCCAGAGCCCCTCCCAGTGGCCAAGAGCTGCTATAGTCAAGACGGTGGGGAGGGCAGCATCCTTCTCCAACCTGGCCAAAGGGGCAGCGGGGGCTTCGAGAGCCACACAATATGTGCGAAAGAGCCACGTGTGGCTCCCAAGCCACAGTTTGGCCACCCCTGTTCTATTGTAATTGCTATGGCAGCATTTTGCTACCTTCTGTTTGGGAACTTTAAACCCACAGATTTCATACGTTATCTTTGCCATTTTACACAGAAATGTTATACCTTCCCTATCCCTGAGCCTCTAGCTTGGGGATTCAAAGAACCAGACAATGACTTTTGTGAGTCCAAGGGCCCAGGGGTAGGGTGAGAGTTGCTCTGAGAAACAGCCGGCGTCTCCTCCCCCAAGGCAACACTCTGCTAACTCTGCAGAGGCTTCCCAAAGCAAACTGTCATACCTGCTGCCAAAAATCTACCTGGGCTTACAAACGCCCTTGGGCGTGCTTAGAAATCTGCCTGGATCCTGGCCTTTCCAACATTACCCATAAACACAGCGTGGCCCATACAACGAATGTCTGTAACCTCCACACAGAATCCTTCAAAGTGCCAAATAATCATTGAAGCGTCATACAAGTTTTGTTACACCTGTCTGCTAAAATTACGTTCCTGGTGGGTTCTTTGTGGATGGCCAAAAGGTAATCTACAAGTGCGCTGAAATGTCTAGATTGCTTTTTTTTTAAAAAAAAGTCTTCCTGCTAAAAAGATCGGTTGTTATAAACAGCAATATTCCGAGAGAGGACAAAAGTATTGTTTCTCTAACAGGATCACTTAATTTGTTATAACGGTTTTTTAAAAGTTAAAAAAATATGAACTCACTATAAATAATTTAAAATCTGCTATTATACAACTCTGGTTTGCGCTCGGTAACACTTTTGACCTCTCAATGTAAACAGTTATGCAAAGCTTATTTCGTTCCACGCAAATTTTAGTGCATGATTTTGGTCCATTTCTGCCTCGGCTTTCTTCAATGGACTGTTCCGTTTTCTCCACCGAGTGGTTTGTAGACAAGGTGGAGAGAGCCATCTTTGGCTTGCTATACGTCCGCTGTTCCGCTAGTATTCTGCCCTCTCAGCAACTCGTAAATTCCGATGCCCCAAGAGAGGGGACAGAAAGAGGGTCCCTTTTTAGATGGAGAAGGCGAAAAGCATTTGAGAAATATTTTGTTTTTAAACATATGGACCCTGCAGCAATCTCTTCCTTTTCAGAGGTACGGCTCCCCGAAAATCTTTCGACATTCCACTACTCCTGTACTCGGAGGTCTGTCGCAGTTGTGGGTATTTTTGACCTGATTTGCTGTCAGACGATCGTAGGCCATTTTGTATTCTCTGTCGAAAGCATCTGCAGGGATTGAAAGAAGAAAGCCCAACAGTTACAAGAACCCTAGGATGCCACGGCATTCGTAGTGCAGCCACAATTACTTCCATGAAGCAATGAAGTTCTTCTGCAGCTCCCATTTAATTAAACAGGGTTAGGCTTGTGTGAGCTCTTACTGTGAAATTTCCCATACAGATGGCGCAATTTGTACTGGCCCCCAGAATTGTCAATTGTACTGTGGAAACATAACCAGAGGAGGGGGCCGATTCAACACGAGTGGGATAAAATTTTGGGTGCCTGTGGGATCTTCCGTCACCTTAGAGCCTACCAAGATTTCACTGCAATGCAAACTCCCATGGACGTCAGCTACGTCACCCCTGAGTTGGAAACGATTGGTGCTTGCACAGGCGACTACCTTTACCTTTAAACTCAAGAGCCCCGTGGCGCAGAGTGGTAAAGCTACAATACTGCAGTCCTAAGCTCTGCTCACAACCTGAGTCCGATCCCGGCGGAAGCTGGGCTCAGGTAACCGGCTCAAGGTTGATTCAGCCTTCCGTCCTTCCAAGGTTGGTAAAAAGTGTACCCAGCTTGCTGAGGGTAAGGTGGAGATAACTGGGGAAGGCAATGGCAAACCACCGTGTAAAAAGTCTGCCGAGAAAACACCACCCCAGAGTCGGAAACGACTTGTGCTTGCACAGGGGACTACCTTTACCTTTAAACTTCCATGGACTAGAATTCAGGCTGGAATAAAATCTTGCTAATCTTTAAGGTGCCACGAGGCTGCAGATTTTTGCTGAAAAAGACCAACGTGGCTAACTCTCTGGAATTATTACAACCCACAATGAAGAGGCAAGAAGAGCCTTGCTGTGATGAATCTGACTTGAGGAGGCGTGGCTGACATGGCTACTCTCATCTGCAGTCCTCAGATTCCATGCTGGAAGCCGGCAAAGCTGCCTGTCTGAGGGATATATTGAATTTACTTCATTTATTTCTTCTCGTCGTTCTTTGAGAGAAAACCTGGGTTTTCTATATGCTAACCCTCAAGAGATTCCCGGTTTTAAGTATGAGAACGATCGCTACCTAGCAGGAAAAGCAGTCGCTCAGTTCTACCACATGATTGTCATTCTTGACTTACAAGAGTTTATCAGTCCAGGGTAGGGTTGCCAAGTCCAATTTAAGAAATATCTGGGGGCTCTGGGGGTGGAGCCAGGAGACTTTGGGGGTGGAGCCAGGAGACATTGGGGTGGAGCCAAGATCAAGGCTGTGACAAGCATAATTGAACTCCAAAGGGAGTTCTGGGCATCACATTGAAAGGGACGGCACACCTTTTCAATGCCTTCCTTCCATAGGAAGTAATGAAGGATAGGGGCACCTTCTTTTGGGGCTCATAGAATTGGACCCTCTGGTCCAATCGTTTTGAAACTTGGGGGATATTTTGGGGAGAGGCACTAGATGCTGTACTGAAAATTTGGTGCCTCTACCTCAAAAAACAGCGCCCCCAGATACCCGCAGATCAATTCTCCATGATTTTCTATGGGAATAAATCTCCATAGGGAATAACAGTTCCCAGCAGACATTTCCCTCCCCTCCCCCCGCTTTCTGACGACCCTGAAGCGGGGGGGAGGGCCTCCAAATCGGGGGATCCCCTGCCCCCACCTGGGGATTGGCAACCCTGGTCCAGGGTATGGTCTTGTTAGCTAGGTTATAAAAATGGCAAGAGCATCAGCTCTCTCAGTTTTCCCTCGTTTGTCATGGGTTTGGCCTGACGGCGACACAGGAAGCCACTGGGTGGCTCTAGGACGTGGCCATTCTGGGGATCCAGACATCAGTGCTTCCTAGACTCTTTGAAACTGCCTAAATGAAAAGACCGCTGGAGCCACAGAAGGCTCTATGACTGTTAACAGTATCGCCAAGCAATTAAGAAAAATACTGGCATAAGGAATCTTGTGTTTGTGCCTTGACTTGGGGAAGAAAATCAGCTGCGAGCCTGAAAGTGACTCCCTCCTCGTTACTTCTGCTTGTTGGCCCTAATCAAGCAACCTGGTGACAGCAGTTATGGAAGTATAACACTTCCTAACCCTATTTTGTCTTGGGTTCAGGTCTTTATTCCTAAACAGACTTTATGAACAGTCAGAGAGAGATTAAAATCAATTGCACTTGTAAGGCAACAATCATTTTACTCTACCCCACAGAGCTGATTTTATGTGATGAGGCCGTGTGATGTTTTGCCATGGGTGGTTTTTATTACTACATTTGAACTGCCTACCGATCTCAGCCAGTCCCTCAGGTGCCTTTCCCGGGTAAAATTTGTGGGCTGTATTGCATCCATGTGGTACATAATTGCTTCTCCGTTATAGGCTAGGCTTTCTGATGGGGTGTAGGATTTCTAGCCCTCTGGGAGATCCACAGATAAGAGTGTCTTGTTGCTGCTGCTATGGCGGGCAAAAACCTTAGCAGGTGCTCATAAAACCAAACTGCTTCTAGAAACACCAGGTTACTCTGACAAAGCCAAAGTGGAAACAGACCCAGGAGCCGAGGAGGAAATAAAATAATGCAACTTGTGGGAAAAGGCCAGAGATGAATACATAAACAACCATGTGGGAAAGTCACACCGAAAAGTGAATGTATAACCGACTCTTATGGAGCTTACTAACCCCATGTGCCAATGTATATCTATAGAATGGGGGGGGGGGGCACTTGAAAAACAGAGAAGTCCTTTCCTCCTTGAAAAATGTGAGTAGCCAGGTAAGAGACATCACTTGGCTTAAATACTTGCACTTCATCTTAACAGGGTTGCAGAATCAGCTACAATTACCAATGTTCTTTGCAACATTTGAACCGGCTGTTTGCGGCAACCACTTTTATGAACGCTTTGAGAACACAACAGACAACTTACCAGTGTTTATCTACGTGTTTTTTGAGGGGGGGGGGGGCAAAATTAAAAAATGGCGCCCCCTTGTGGGCCATTCTATCTTACAGTCCCATAGAATACAATGAACTCCATACCCAATTTATGCTGTGAGCCGCCCTGAGCCTGCTGTGGCGGGGAGGACGGGATATAAACAAAATATTATTATTATTATTATTAATTTGGCACCCCCCCCCCGCCGTCGGTGCGCGGGGCAAGCACCCCCCTCGGCCCCACCCCCTAGATCCGGCCCTGCGGCTTACCTATATCAATGTTATCTCTTCCGAGAGCAACAAGAGACAGAAATAATATTTCTCTATACAGACTCCTAAAAAAGACACAATGAGAAGGTGTTATTTGTTAGTTCTAGATCAAATGAAGCCTGAATTCTCCACAGAAGCTAAAATGGTTAAACTGAGGCTGTCGTGTTATGGTCACATTACAAGAAGACAAGACTCAGTGGAAAAGACAATAACGCTTGGAAAAATCGAAGGCAGTAGGAAGAGAGGGAGACCCAGGGGTCGTTTTGTAGAAAAATAGGCGGAGCTCATCCAGGGATTGTTATGCAGCTGTACCTACTATTCAATGGACAAGGTGGGGAGGAGGAGGGGGAACTGTCAGAAAGGTTCAGGAGCTGTGCTCCTGTGAGCTCCTGCTGAATTCAAGGCCTGGGAAGACCAAACATGAGATGGATGGACTGGAATTCACTGCCACAGAAGATGGTGGCAACTGCAAGCATGGACAGCTTCAAGAGAGGATTGGATCAACATATGGAGCAGAAGTCCATCAGTGGCTCTTAGACACAGCGTATTGTTGAAACTCTCTGGGGCAGTGATGGTCTGCATTCTTGGTGCTTGGGAAAGGGCACAGTGGGAGGGCTTCTAGTGTCCTGGCCCCACTGGTGGATCTCCTGATGGCACCTGGTTTTTTGGCCTCTGTGTGACACAGAGTGTTGGACTGGATGGGCCATTGGCCTGATCCAACATGGCTTCTCTTATGTCTGGGGCAAGTGATGCTCTGTATTCTTGGTGCTTGGGGGGCCACAGTGGGAGGGCTTCCAATGTCCTGGCCCCACTAATGGGCCTCCTGATGGCACCTGGGTTTTTTTGGCCACTGTGTGACACAGAGTGTTGGACTGGATGGGCCACTGGCCTGATCCAACATGGCTTCTCTTATGTTCTTCTGTGACACAGAGTGTTGGACTGGATGGGCCACTGGCCTGATCCAACATGGCTTCTCTTATGTTCTTTTGTGACAGAGTGTTGGACTGGATGGGCCACTGGTGTGATCCAACATGGCTTCTCTTATGCTCTTATGAATAAAGGAAGCCATGATGCCCAATTTGCAAGACCTGAGCAAGCCTATCAACGATGGGACAGTTTGGAGGTCATTAATCCACAGGGTCGCTGTCATTCAGAAGCAGCAGGTAACATATGAACATGTCTCTCTCTACCTTTGCCTTTTAATCTGTGGGCATTTGTCCAGTCTGTCTAGGATCTGACTCATTGGGCCATAGACGTCGTTCATCTTAATGCTCTTCACCATGCTCCTTAAAAGCTCGTGGCTGAATGAACTGTCCTCACTCTGCAGCAAGTGAACCATGGGGAAATTCTGAGCTGCAGAAATGGGAAAGACATAAAGAGAACTATTTAAGGCAGCAACAAAACCATCACAACAGAAAGCCCCAGGGGGGAAAATATTAACAGCTGGAAAGGTACAAATAACCCTTCAAATTGGTTCAAAAATCTGAATTTTTCAAACTGGTTCTAAATCAAATTGAGTAGATCTCAGGGAAAGACAGAATTGGAATAAAGGGTTACAAAATAGAAAGCTAGCCACCCAAGGATAGCTCTGGCTACTAGCAGTATTAGGAGTAACCAAATATTAGGAGAAACCAAATATTAGGAGAAACCAAATATTAGGAGAAACCAAATATTAAGAGAAACCAAATATTAGGAGTAACCAAATATTAGGAGCCAGGGCTTTTTTTGTAGCAGGAACTCCTTTGCATCTTAGGCCACACCCCCTGATGTAGCCAATCCTCCAAGAGCTTACAGGGCTCTTCTTACAGGGCCTACTGTAAGCTCAAGGAGGATTGGCTACATCAGGAGGTACGGCCTAATATGCAAAGCAGTTCCTGCTACAAAAAAAGCCCTGTTAACAGCCAAGGCTGAAACAGGTCTCGGTTTCACTGAGATGCCTTCCACGAGCTCCTGCACAAACTCTGCAAATCACCAACACAACTCTGATGATTTATCTCAGAAAAAAAAAATTAAGACAAATTACACAAACAGGATAAAAAATAAATGTTTGCCCAGGCAGCTAAGAAACTACTGTATAACACACACAAATACAAAAAAAAAGGAGGACCGACAACACACACACACACACAAATGGTTTTAAAAAAAAAATCAGCCTTAGCAAGCTCGAGTGTAACACTCACTCTCAAACACAAGAGTGTGGCTTTGACCTGCAAGACAAAGAGAGTGGCATGATCAATATTCCCACTTCGAGACATGGAAGCTGAGGGGGGCGGGGTGGAGGGAGAAGAGTTATGTCTAAAAAGCAGGCGATTTCCAGATGTGTGATGCAAACAACTCACTCTGCGCATTCCACAGGATATAAAGAGGCTGGCCTGGGTCTTTGTGCAACTTCATGTTGTCCCACAACACCTGAATGAGAACGTATTTGCTGTCTTCTGAGATACGGTTTCGGGGAATCTGAGCAGGAAGACACAAAACGTATAGATATGGACAGGGCTTTTTTGGTAGGAAAAAGTCCAGCAAGAACTCATTTGCATAATAGGCCACACCCCCTGATGCCACCATTGTTCAGCGTGGGGTTTTTTGTAGAAAAGGTCCAGCAGGAACTCATTTGCAAATCAGGCCACACCCCCTGACACCAAGTCAGCCGGAACTGCGTTCCTGTGTGTTCCTGATCAAAAAAAGCCCTGAATATAGATATATAGCAGCCCCGTGGCGCAGAATGGTAAAGCTGCAGTATTGCAGTCAAATCTCTCTGCTCACGACCTGAGCGATCCCGGCGAAAGCTGGGTTCAGGTAGCCGGCTCAAGGTTGACTCAGTCTTCCATCTTTCCAAGGTTGGTAAAATGAGTACCCAACATGCTGGGGGGGCGGAGTGTAGATGACTGGGGAAGGCAACAGCAAACCACCCCGTAAAAAGTCTGCAGTGAAAATGTTGTGATGCGATGTCACCCCAGTCGGAAACAATTGGTGCTTGCACAGGGGACTATCCTGACCTTTATTAACGTACACCTAGGAAATGCAAAACAGCAGAAGCAAGCTCCAACAGGTACTGTACCCAATTCAGAAACTCAGTTTTTCATACCTTTGAATTTTTATTACAATGCTCAGAGGACAGTATCAATCCTGGTAGATTACTGGGTAAGTCCAGGCGTCTGAAATACCACACGAGATTCCAGAACACAATGGGATGGTGGTCTACAAAGTCTGCCACTGTGATTGCGTGATCCCCTTCGTTCTCCAACAAACTTTCAAGCTCCTTCCATACGACAAGAGGACTCAGGTAAGGAACAGTGATGGGCTCTGGACTAGTTAATCGCCACTCTAGCCCCAAAGGGTCCTGTGATTCAAAGAGGGGAAAAAAATTAAAAATAAAAACTTAACAGCCCTGCTGGATCATACCAATGGCTCTAGTCTAGTAGCCTGTTCCACACCATGGCCAACCAGTTAAACCGAAAGGCCAATCACAGAGCATGGAGGCTGAGTTCCTCCTTCAGTATTGCCTCCTTGACTGGTCACCAGTTTGCATGGGGTAACATGAGCCAGTTTGCTATAGTGGTTAAGTGAGCAGACTCTTATCTGGGAGAGCCAGGTTTGATTCCCCACACCTCCATTTGCAGCTGCTGGCATGGCCTTGGGTCAGCCATAGCTCTTGTAGGAGTTGTCCTTGAAAGGGCAGCTTCTGTGAGAGCTCTCTCAGCCCCACCCACCTCACAGAGTGTCTGTTGTGGAGGAAGGGGAAAGTAAAGGAGATTGTGAGCTGCTCTGAGACTCTGAATATGCAGGGTACAGGGCGGGATACAAATCCAATATCTTCTTCTTCCTTCTGGGATTGTGACATGTCCCAAAATTCAATTCACCAGGACATTCCCCCCATTAGCTAGTTTCTAAGCAAGACTATTCCCATCCACTGAAAAAAAGGCAGCTCCTGTTTTACAGAAGTTACGATTGTTATGAAAATCTTCACTGAAACAGAAGAACCGGTTACTTACAGCCGTGCCCTGCAGTGTGGTCGGCAGGCTCCCCGTGGGAATGATGTGGTTGTGTTGGCAGCTCTCTTTGTCCTCCGCCTCCAGGGGGCGATAGACCCCAATGCTTCTTGAGAGGGGGGGACTGACGTGCTCGCTCCTAGAGGCACCCTGCCTTCTTCCAGAAGGGATCTGAATGCTTCTGGCACAGGCGGGGTCCGGCTGTTTGGAGCGGCTGAAAATAACAGACTGGTCAGCACACTCACTTTATCGATTCAGGTGGGCAGCCGTGTTGGTCTGAAGCAACAGCAGCCGTGTTGGTCTGAAGCAACAGCAGCACCTTTAAGACCGACAAAGTTTTATTGACAGTGTAAGCTTCCGTGTGCTAAAAGCACACTTCATCAGACAATAGTATGGGATGGAATTAGCAGCCTTACATGGAGAGAGAGAGTGGACAGTGAATTATTCTGCAAAACCGCATACTAATTCACTGTCCACTCTCTGTCAGAGTTATAGGTAAAAGCCTTGACGGTTTTCTAGCACATGCTGGGAAAGTGAAACTGATCTGCCAGGTAGATCATCTAAATGACAGGAGGTGGCTGGGTGCCAGATTGCATCAGCCCAGAGCAAAGTCAGCATGACTCAGCAGGAAGCTGAGTGGTTACCTGGCAGTACGGATGTATAAATGGACAAAGACACTTTACTGTGTGTGGGATATGAAAGGTGGAGAGCAGCGGAGCACTTTGTCGGATTGGAGAGTGAGAGGTGTAAATAAACTGTATATAGTGGTTTTAACACTACTGTGTGCAACCTTCATTCTTTGCGTCACTAAAGACCACCCTCCTAAGCACGGGCGCATCAACACTCTCTATATATGTAAGGACTGCTAATTCCATCCCATACTATTGTCTGATGAAGTGTGCTTTTAGCACACGGAAGCTTACATTGTCAATGAAACTTCGTCGGTCTTAAAGGTGCCACTGGACTCCAACTTTGTTTTATCCTATTTATTTGGCAAGCGTATCTAACAATTTAACGGCGATCTAACAATTTAAGCAGAAATATTCACCAAGTCTCTTCCTCCTGTGTCCAAGCCATTCCTTTTACCCTCCCCTGTACACCCACTTCCCCAAAGAATGACCATCTCAGTTACCACCATACTGATCAAAGCTTTAATAATGTATTAATAATAGAGATATTGTGGATTTATAACGTGTCTCTGAGGGAATGGGGTACGGTTCAGTAGCAAAGCATCTAGTTGCCATGCAGAAGGTCCCAGGTTCAATCCCCGGCATCTCCAGTTAAGGATCATGTAGTTGGTGATGTGAAACCCTGGAGAGTCACTATCGGTCTGTGGAGACAATACTGATATTATATTTTATACTGTCTATGTTTTATTCCCATTATAGTATTGCCTGACTGTATCTTATAGCTTCGCGAGCTATAAGTCTCCGGAAGCAATTCCTAAGGGAAATACCCAACTGAATGCCTTGGTTCTGGAATTTAATCAGTGTCTTGGGGAGGAAATTATATTTTATACTGTGTATGTTTTATTCTCATTATAGTATTGCCTAATTATATTTTATACTGTCTATGTTTTATTGTTAACACGGATAAAAGGAGGTACTTCTTCACCCAAAGGGTGATTAACATGTGGAATTCACTGCCACAGGAGGTGGTGGCGGCCACAAGCATAGCCACCTTCAAGAGGGGGTTAGATAAAAATATGGAGCAGAGGTCCATCAGTGGCTATTAGCCACAGTGTGTGTGTGTGTATATATATATATATATATATATATATATATATATATATATATATATATATATATATATATATATATATATGGCCGCTGTGTGACACAGAATGTTCGACTGGATGGGCCATTGGCCTGATCTAACATGGCTTCTCTTATGTTCTTATTCCCATTATAGTATTGCCTGACTGTATCTTATTAAGTTATTTGTATTTAATTGATTGGTCTTTGACCGTATTAAACTTTCATTCATTCAATACTGATTTTGACAGACCAAAGGTCTAATTCAGTTATAAGGCAACTTCGTGAGATGTTCACTCCTTTTTTTTTTAAATTACACTGCTGTTTTACATTTTTTGCTGGAGATCTCTAGAGGTTCTGCATAAAAACTGCCATGCTATATCAGGCCACAGCCCATATAATTCAGCATCCTGTTTCCAGATTTGGCTTTAGGATGGAGTATACCATAAGATTAGAAAAATTAACATTGCTTCAAGCAAGCCCAGAAAAAAAAATCACATGATTAAAGGGTTGGAACACTTTCCCTATGAAGGTTAAAACACTTGAAGAAATGTAGACTGAGGGGTGACATGATAGACATTTACAAGATTATGCATTGGATAGAGAAGGTAGAGAAGTGATTTTCTCCCTTTCTCACAATACAAGAACTCGTGGACATTCAATGAAATTGCTGAGCAGTCGGGTTAGAACAGATAAAAGGAAGTCCTTCTTCACCCAAAGGGTGATTAACATGTGGAATTCACTGCCACAAGAGGTGGTGGCGGCTGCAAGCATAGGCAGCTTCAAGAGGGGATTGGATAAACATCTGGAGCAGAGGTCCATCAGTGGCTCTTAGCCACAGATTATTGTTGAAACTCTCTGTCTGGGGCAAGTGATGCTCTGTATTCTTGGTGCTTGGGGGGGCACAGTGGGAGAGCTTTTCGTACCTTGGCCCCACTGACGAACCTCCTGATGGCACCTGGGTTTTTTGGCCATGTTGGACTAGATGGGCCATTGGCCTGATCCAACATGGCTTCTCTTATGTCCTTATGTGACACAGAGTGTTGGACTAGATAGGCCACTGGCCTGATCCAACATGGCTTCTCTTATGTCCTTATGTGACACAGAGTGTTGGACTAGATGGGCCGCTGGCCTGATCCAACATGGCTTCTCTTATGTCCTTATGTGAAACAGAGTGCTGGACTGGAGGGGCCATTGGCCTGATCCAACAGGGCTTCTCTTATGTCCTTATGTGACACAGAGTGTTGGACTAGATAGGCCACTGGCCTGATCCAACATGGCTTCTCTTATGTCCTTATGTGACACAGAGTGTTGGACTAGATGGGCCGCTGGCCTGATCCAACATGGCTTCTCTTATGTCCTTATGTGAAACAGAGTGCTGGACTGGAGGGGCCATTGGCCTGATCCAACAGGGCTTCTCTTATGTTCTTATGTGACACAGAGCGTTGGACTGGATGGGCCACTGGCCTGATCTAACATGGCTTCTCTTATGTTCTTATGTGACACAGAGTGTTGGACTGGATGGGCCACTGGCCTGATCTAACATGGCTTCTCTTATGTTCTTATGTGACACAGAGTGTTGGACTGGATGGGCCATTGGCCTGACCCAACAGGGCTTCTCTTATGTTCTTATGTAGAAGACCCAACAGGGCTTCTCTTATGTTCTTCTCTTACTGATCCACCGCCTCGCCGACATAGGGGTTAGGGGGTTGGCCTTACAATGGCTTTCCTCCTTCCTCATGGGTCGAGGACAAAGGGTAGCGATTGGGGGTGAACGGTCCCAGAGGCGCACACTAGATTGTGGGGTGCCTCAGGGAGCAGTTCTCTCCCCGATGTTATTTAACATCTATATGCGCCCCCTTGCCCAGATTGCCCGGAGGTTTGGGCTGGGTTGCCATCAATATGCAGATGACACCCAGCTCTATCTGCTAATGGACGGCCGGCCCGCCTCCGTCCCAGGGAATCTGGACCAGGCTTTACAGGCTGTTGCAACGTGGCTTAGGCTGAGTGGGCTGAAGATGAACCCGGCGAAGACAGAGGTTCTCTGTGTGGGTCGTGGCGCTCTGGGGAAGGAAATATCTCTCCTGGCCTTCGACGGTGCGCCGCTGATAGTGGCGCAACAGGTAAAGAGCTTGGGTGTTTTACTGGAGCCTTCACTATCAATGGAGGCCCAGATAACAGCCACTGCCAAGTCAGCATTCTTCCATCTGAGGCGGGCGAGGCAGTTGGCCCCTTTCCTAGAGCGTCGGGACCTAGCAACAGTGATCCATGCGACGGTCACCTCAAGACTGGACTACTGTAACGCCTTCTACATGGGGCTGCCTCTGTGCCGGACCCGGAGGTTGCAGCTAGTGCAGAATGCAGCGGCCAGGCTATTGCTAGGTCTCCCAAGGTGGGAGCATATACCGCCGGGACTACGCGGACTGCACTGGCTGCCGATTGTATACCGGGTCCAGTACAAAGTGCTGGTTATTACCTTTAAAGCCCTATATGGCCGAGGACCGACCTACCTGAGGGACCATCTCTCCCTGTATGAGCCCCAGAGAGCACTGAGGTCAGTAGGAAAAAACAAACTGACCATCCCTGGGCCAAAAGAAGTTAAACTTCAGAATACCCGCGCACGGGCCTTTTCCACCGTGGCCCCATACCTTTGGAATCAGCTCCCAGAGGAGGTGCGGGCCCTGCGGAGCCTTGATCAGTTCCGCAGGGCCTGCAAGACCACCCTCTTCAAGCGGGCGTTCATGGACTGCTGAATTATAGTTTGTAACAAAGGAAAACGCCAAAACGGTTCGGTTCAGGGACCTTGTCACTATGTTAACTGACAGGGATAGCATCAAAAACAACAATGCTACTGTCAGATTTAGTAATGTTTTTAATTAAGTATTGACTGGTTTTTAAATAACGTTAATCTAATGTTTTTATCTACTGTATTGTTTGCTTATGGATGTTGTTAGCCGCCCTGAGCCTGCTTCGGAGGGGGAGGGCGGGATATAAATAAAATTTTATTATTATTATTATTATTATGTGACACAGAGTGTTGGACTGGAGGGGTCGTTGGCCTGACCCAACAGGGCTTCTCTTATGTTCTTACGTGACTCAGAGTGTTGGACTGGATGGGCCATTGGCCTGATCCAACGTGGCTTCTCTTATGTTCTTATGTGACACAGAGTGTTGGACTGGATGGGCCACTGGCCTGATCCAACATGGCTTCTCTTATGTTCTTACGTGACTCAGAGTGTTGGACTGGATGGGCTACTGGCCTGATCCAACAGGGCTTCTCTTATGCTCTTATGTGACACAGAGTGTTGGACTGGATGGGCCATTGGCCTGATCCAACATGGCTTCTCTTATGTTCTTACGTGACTCAGAGTGTTGGACTGGATGGGCCCCTGGCCTGATCCAACAGGGCTTCTCTTATGTTCTTCTGTGACACAGAGTGTTGGACTGGATGGGCCACTGGCCTGATCCAACATGGCTTCTCTTATGTGACACAGAGTGTTGGACTGGATGGGCCACTGGCCTGATCCAACATGGCTCCTCTTATGTTCTTACGTGACTCAGAGTGTTGGACTGGATGGGCTACTGGCCTGATCCAACAGGGCTTCTCTTATGCTCTTATGTGACACAGAGTGTTGGACTGGATGGGCCATTGGCCTGATCCAACATGGCTCCTCTTATGTTCTTACGTGACTCAGAGTGTTGGACTGGATGGGCTACTGGCCTGATCCAACAGGGCTTCTCTTATGCTCTTATGTGACACAGAGTGTTGGACTGGATGGGCCACTGGCCTGACCCAACAGGGCTTCTCTTATGTTCTTACGTGACTCAGAGTGTTGGACTGGATGGGCTACTGGCCTGATCCAACAGGGCTTCTCTTATGCTCTTATGTGACACAGAGTGTTGGACTGGATGGGCCATTGGCCTGATCCAACATGGCTTCTCTTATGTTCTTACGTGACTCAGAGTGTTGGACTGGATGGGCCCCTGGCCTGATCCAACAGGGCTTCTCTTATGTTCTTCTGTGACACAGAGTGTTGGACTGGATGGGCCACTGGCCTGATCCAACATGGCTTCTCTTATGTGACACAGAGTGTTGGACTGGATGGGCCACTGGCCTGATCCAACATGGCTCCTCTTATGTTCTTATGTGACACAGAGTGTTGGACTGGATGGGCCACTGGCCTGATCCAACATGGCTTCTCTTATGTTGTTATGTGACGCAGAGTGTTGGACTGGATGGGCCACTGGCCTGATCCAACATGGCTCCTCTTATGTTCTTATGTGACACAGAGTGTTGGACTGGAGGGGCCACTGGCCTGATCCAACAGGGCTTCTCTTATGTTCTTACACGTTCTCTTACGACAAAAGGTGTTGTTTTTACCTGCTTGAATGCAAGTCTCCCTGAGCAGATATCAGAGATGTAGTGCATCCTGAAGAGGGATCAGAGAGGCAGGGTTTTTCAGTCTGGGTTGAAAGCGGCAGCAGAAGTTGCACGTTCTCCGAAGATGGACTAGCCTTCAGGAAATATCTATGACACGTATAAGCAGACACGTGATCAAAGAATTTCTCCCCCACCCACAACAAACAGCACTAGGAAATACTTCAACGGAAGAGTCCAGTGGACAAACCACCAATTACCTTCCAGGGCCACGGAGGTCTCTGATTTCAACGTTCAGGAAAGGCAAGAACAGGTTTCCGCAGAAAGGGCACGTGGTGTTCAGGTTGGAATCGTCTGCCGTCCAGCCTGCCATGATCTCTTCGTCGTGGACTAGGCAGTCACAGGTTCGACAGCGTGAACAGCTCGAGATGAGGACCTGTTGAAAAATGCCTGATTGATAACACCCTCAGCGATGGTTTTGCCTTCAGCAGCAGGGACAAAAATTAAGTCTTGTGCAACACAGCAGCAAAAAGTTTAAATGAATGCATACAATCTTTATCCCAATCTTTATCCCTATCCCTTCTTCAATCAAAGATACAAAGTTTGAGTCCAGTGGCACTTTTAAGACCAATGAAGTTTATTTCTGGGTATAAGTTTTAGTAGAAGAATTAAACTTTGTTGGTCTCGAAGGTGCCACTGGACTCAAACTTTGTTCTGTTGTTCAGTCACACAATCGACTCTTTGCGACCCCCTGGACCAAGTCACGCCAGGCCCTCCTGTCTTCCATCCTCCTCCGAAGTCTGCTCAAATTCACGTTAGTCACGTCAGTAGCGCTGTTCTGACCAGTGTTCCCTCTAAGCTGAGTGAGCTCGAGCTAGCTCACAGTTATTTCGCTTCCAGCTCACATCTTTTTGTCTTAGCTCAGGAAGGATGGTCCCAGAGCACACTACCGTATTTTTCGGACTATAAGGCGCTCCGGTCCATAGGACGCACCTTCCTCCTGGGGGGCGATCCGCTGCCTCCACCTCCGATCCCAGTGCTTCCCCCGCGCCTGCCTGCCTGGCTCCAGCTTCTTTCACCGAGCGCTGGGATCGCTCCATGCTGCCCCCACCGCAAACCCAGCGCTTCGCGAGCGCCGGCTGCGGAGAGGGCAGCGTGCTTCCTCCGTGCCTGTCTGCCTGGCTCCAGCTCTGACGCTTACAGCAAGCGCCGGGATCGCTCCCTCCGCCCTCCGATCCCAGCGCTTGCTTTAAGCATCAGAGTGGAAGCCAGGCAGACAGGCACGGAGGAAGCACGCTGCCCCCTCCACAGCCGGTGCTCGCGAAGCACTGGGTTTGCGCAGGGGGCGGGTGCTTCCTCCGTGCCTGTCTGCCTGGCTTCAGCTCTGATGCTTAAAGCAAGCGCTGGGATCGGAGGGCGGAGGGAGCGATCCCAGCGCTTGCTTTAAGCATCAGAGCTGAAGCCAGGCAGACAGGCATGGAGGAAGCACACTGCCCTCTCCGCAGCCAGCGCTCGCGAAGCGCTGGGTTTGCGATGGGGGCAGCGTGGAGCGATCCCAGCGCTTGCTGGAAGAAGCTGGAGCCAGGCAGGCAGGCGCGGGGGAAGCGCTGGGATCAGAGGCGGAGGCAACGGATCGCCCCCCCACCCTGGAAGGTACCTTCGCTCCATAAGACGCACACACTTTCCCCCCCACTTTTTTGGGGGGGGAAAGTGCGCCTTATGGTCCAAAAAAATACATTCATGCAGTGGCTCTCAACTTTAATGCCAGTAGCTCAGTAGAATTTTTGCTCACAAGACTCTGCAGCTTAGAGGAAACATTGGTTGTGACTAACATGAATTTGAGCAGACTTTGGAGGATCAGACCAACATGGCTGCTCTCGGTTAAAGATGTTTTCCACATGGAGACAGGCTTGTGTGGTTTTGTTTCCCCACTGTTTCTGCAGCTGCTAATACACTGCAGCAGCAATGTGGCTTCCACATGGCAGATTTCTACACTGTTTCCCTGTCACAGTCCTCTGGCAGTCCCTTCATTCCAAAGGCTCAAAAAGCAAGCAGGGTCCGGCAAACACTTTGGTGGAGTTCACGGCACCTTCGTGCACCACTCTGGGAATTACTGTTTGACAGGAAGGGAAAAAACCCTATTAAGTGCCAGAGCTCTACAGAGTTACTGCTGTGACTCTCAAACTCCACCAGAGCATTCTGGTAGCCAACCAGATATATTAGTCCAGGGGTGTCAAACATGCGGCCCGAGGGCTGAATCAGGCCCCCGGAGGGTTTCTATCAGCCCCCCGAGCAACTGGCTGTCATCTGCTTCCTTCTCCCTCTCTCTTGCTTCCTAAAAAGTCGTGTTTGTCTGTGTCCTTTAAAAACTTTATATATCTCCGCTACCTAATCTTACATAGGTACACACATGGCCCGGCCTGACAAGGTCTCATTTATGTCAGATCCGGCCTTCATAACAAATGAGTCCGACACCCCTGCCTGCCTGGAAATCATGGCGACTTCTGGCGACCCCTAGTGGACCTAGGACATTTTTCAGAGAGGTGGCTTGTATCGCCTACCTCGGTACCGCTGCCCTGGTATTCTTTGGAGGTCTCCCTTCCAAGTATTTGCCAGGGTCATATCTGCTTAGCTTCCAATGCCTGATTTATAACACCCTCAGCAATGGTTTTGCCTTCAGCAGCAGGGACTTGCCTGGTCTATCCAGGTCAGGACAACTTTAAACCCTCAAGACACGTCCTCTGATCCTGACCTCTTTGCGCTTTAATATATTTATGCCCAGCTCTTCCAGCATTCAGCCAATGCCGTCAAGGGCAAATCCCTGCCCCTAAAAATTAATTAGCTGCCTCGGTGGAAGGCAAAGCAGCTGTGTGGTTCTGCGGCACAGCAAAACCGACAAATTAGCAGCTGATTTAATCTATTTATAAAAGCCGACAAATGCACTTATGATAGATCTGCCGGCTCCCCCCTTTCTAATGGCCTGTCAGCAGGAACTGATGAGCGTTCATTGGAACGGTAATGAGCGGCTCCTGAGGAACAATTAGCGAGGTTTCTTCTATTAATATTAGGATTTTGGATTATTAGCCAAAAGTTTACTCAGATGTACGACCGTGTCCTAGTCTGACCCACAGGAAATCCAAGAAAGCCACCCTTTTTGTTCCCATTTCCCCACATTGTGAAAAATGGAATCCTATGTCAAGACCCCAGTAATTCATGTAACACAAACAGTCCACTTCGGTAAATGGCAGTTTATTAGGTCAGGGGTCCCCAAGCCCCAGGCCATGGACTGGTACCAGTCCGTGGCCTGTTAGCAACTGGGCCGTGAGTTGTACAATTATTTCATTATATATTACAATAGAAGAAAAAGACGACGACATTGGATTTATATCCTGCCCTTCACTCCGAATCTCAGAGTCTCAAAGCGGCTTATAATCTCCTTTATCTGTATAGCTGTATAGCTAAACTTGAATTGTGTTGTTAGCCGCCCTGAGCCTGCCCCGGCGGGGAGGGCAGGATATAAATTTAAAAAAAAAATTTGTTGTTGTTGTTGTATCTTCCTCCCCCACAACAGACAGGTAGGTGGGGCTGAGAGAGCTCTCCCAAAAGCTGCCCTTTCAAAGACAACTCCTGTGATAGCTCTGGCTAACCCAAGGCCATTCCAGCAACTGCAAGTAGGGGAGCGGGGAATCAAACCCGGTTCTCCCAGATAAGAATCCACACACTTAACCATTACACCAAATTAATAGAAATAAAGTGCACAATTGTATCATCCAAAAACCATCGTGCCCCCACCGGTCCATGGAATAATCGTCTTCCACAAAACAGGTCCCTGGTGCAAAAAAGGTTGGGGACCGCTTTATTAGGTCACTGATGATACTGGTAGCAAAACTGGTTTTGCTAAGACTACCAGCCCAATATAATGGCCCCCTTATATATGCTTTAGAATAACGGTCATCACTTTCAAGCAAAGACGGGAAGTGAAGTGTGGGCAAAGCGAACCCCACCCTCGTTTCCCATGCAGTTGCTGCGCTATCTATGGCCTGGCCTTGAAACCCCAGGTGGCTCCTCAGGCCAGCTGAAAGAAGAAGACTGCAGATTTATACCCCATCCTTCTCTCCGAATCAGAGACTCAGAGCGGCTCACAATCTCCTATATCTTCTCCCCTGACAATTACACCCTGTGAGGCGGGTGGGGCTGAGAGGGCTCTCACAGCAGCTGCCCTTTCAAGGACAACTCCTGCGATAGCTATGGCTAACCCAAGGCCATTCCGGCAGGTGCAAACGGAGGAGTGGGGAATCAAACCCGGTTCTCCCTGATTAGAGTCCACACACTTAACCACGACACCAAACTGGAATCTTACTACAGAGATAAAGAAGCGAAGCGGCAAGGTTAAGCAGAGCATAATTAACCATTGATACAGAAGCACGATTCATGGCAAGGCACTTGACAACCTAGAGCTATTTGTTATGTGCGAATGCTTCAATAACTAGATTGTACACTCCCATGTCCGTGTTTGGTAACTAATAGTTTAACGTACAGGCTTCACTTTACTATGCACATTTTCTTTCCAGTAATACTGTTGTAACAATCTCAGGTTTTCTAATAATTAAAAAAGAATAACAACACGGGGAATCCTTTACCTCCATTGCATAGTTCTGGAACATGCTTGCACTGCTTGTACTGCAAGAGGAGAGCAGGTCTGACCTGTCTGCCAAAGGGAACTTTGAGAGAGAGCCTGGAAGACAGAAGAACACTTGGTGTTGGGGAAAGCAAAAGAGAAGGCTTGCAAATTGGGATTCTTTCCGGTTTCTGATATCCTTGGGTGGGACCCACTTGAAGCTGCCTTAGCAAGATCAGTGCTGTCTACTCAGACTGGCAACAGCTTGCTCCACTTACAAGATTACACGTGGGATAGAGAAGGCAAAGAGAGAAGTACTTTTCTCCCTTTCTCACAATACGAGAACTCATGGGCACTCAATGAAATTGCTGAGCAGTCGGGTTAGAACGGATAAAAGAAGTCCTTCTTCACCCAAGGAGTGATTCACACGTGGGATTCACTGCCACAGGAGGTGGTGGCGGCTGCAAGCACAGACAGCTTCAAGAGGGGATTGGATCAACATATGGAGTGAGGGCCCACAGTGGCTACTAGCCACAAGGTATTTTTGGAACTCTCTGTCTGAGGCAGTGATGCTCTGTATTCTTGGTACCGGGGGGGGGGGCAACAGTGGGAGGGCTTCTAGTGTCCTGGTCCCACTGGTGGACCTCATAAGAACATAAGAGAAGCCATGTTAGATCAGGCCAATGGCTCATCCAGTCCAACACTCTGTGTCACACAGTGGCAAAAAATTTATATATATATATATATATATATATATATATATATATATATATATATATATATATATATATATATATATATATATATATATATATATATATATATATATATATATGTACACACACACTGTGGCTAATAGCCACTGATGGACCTCTGCTCCATATTTTTATCTAAACCCCTCTTGAAGGTGGCTATGCTTGTGGCCACCACCACCTCCTGTGGCAGTGAATTCCACATGTTAATCACCCTGTTAATCACATGTTAATCACCTCCTGATGGCACCTGGTTTTTTGGCCGCTGTGTGACACAGAGTGTTGGACTGGATGGGCCATTGGCCTGATCCAACATGGCTTCTCTTATGTTCTTAAGTACACAAACAAATTGGGATGCATCTGCAGTCTGATGCCTCCAAGAGGATGCACTTCAAAGATCAGCTATTGCCAGAGTAGCCAACCTCCAGGTCATCAGTTCCTCTGGAGAAAATGGAAGGGGTGGACTGTATGGCCTTGTATCCCACTGAGGTCCCTCCTGTTCCCCATCCCCAAAATCTCCAGGTATTTCCCAACCCAGCGCTAGCAACCATAGCTATTGCTATACCAGGATTCCTCCTTCCCATCAAGGTTGTTACTAAGAAGAAGATTGCAGATTTATACCCCGCCCTTCTCTCTAAATCAGAGACTCGAAGCAGCTTATGATCTCCTTTATCCTCCTCCCACAACAGACACCTTGTGAGGTAGGTGGGGCTGAGAGATCTCTCCCAGAAGCTGCCCTTTCAAGGACAACTCCTGCGAGAGCTCCGGCTGACCCAAGGCCATTCCAGCAGCTGCAAGTGGAGGAGTAGGGAATCACACCTGGTTCTCCCAGATAAGAGAGCTCTGGCTGACCCAAGGCCATTCCAGCAGGTGCAGGTGGAGGAGTGGGGAATCAAACCCGGTTCTCCCAGATAAGAGAGCTCTGGCTGACCCAAGGCCATTCCAGCAGCTGCAAGTGGAGGAGGGGGGAATCAAACCCGGTTCTCCCAGATAAGAGGGCTGTGGCTGACCCAAGGCCATTCCAGCAGCTGCAAGTGGAGGAGGGGGGAATCAAACCCGGTTCTCCCAGATAAGAGAGCTCTGGCTGACCCAAGGCCATTCCAGCAGCTGCAAGTGGAGGAGGGGGGAATCAAACCCGGTTCTCCCAGATAAGAGAGCTCTGGCTGACCCAAGGCCATTCCAGCAGCTGCAAGTGGAGGAGGGGGGAATCAAACCCGGTTCTCCCAGATAAGAGAGCTCTGGCTGACCCAAGGCCATTCCAGCAGGTGCAAGTGGAGGAGTGGGGAATCAAACCCGGTTCTCCCAGATAAGAGAGCTCTGGCTGACCCAAGGCCATTCCAGCAGGTGCAAGTGGAGGAGTGGGGAATCAAACCCGGTTCTCCCAGATAAGAGAGCTCTGGCTGACCCAAGGCCATTCCAGCAGCTGCAAGTGGAGGAGTGGGGAATCAAATCCGGTTCTCCCAGATAAGAGAGGCATGGCTGACCCAAGGCCATTCCAGCAGCTGCAAGTGGAGGAGTGGAGAATCAAACCCGGTTCTCCCAGATAAGAGAGCTCTGGCTGACCCAAGGCCATTCCAGCAGCTGCAAGTGGAGGAGTGGGGAATCAAACCCGGTTCTCCCAGATAAGAGAGCTATGGCTGACCCAAGGCCATTCCAGCAGCTGCAAGTCGAGGAGTGGGGAATCAAACCCGGTTCTCCCAGATAAGAGGGCTGTGGCTGACCCAAGGCCATTCCAGCAGCTGCAAGTGGAGGAGTGGGGAATCAAACCCGGTTCTCCCAGATAAGAGAGCTATGGCTGACCCAAGGCCATTCCAGCAGCTGCAAGTGGAGGAGTGGGGAATCAAACCCGGTTCTCCCAGATAAGAGAGCTCTGGCTGACCCAAGGCCATTCCAGCAGGTGCAAGTGGAGGAGTGGGGAATCAAACCCGGTTCTCCCAGATAAGAGAGCTCTGGCTGACCCAAGGCCATTCCAGCAGCTGCAAGTGGAGGAGTGGGGAATCAAACCCGGTTCTCCCAGATAAGAGAGCTCTGGCTGACCCAAGGCCATTCCAGCAGGTGCAAGTGGAGGAGTGGGGAATCAAACCTGGTTTTCCCAGATAAGAGTCCGCACAGTTAACCACTACACCAAACTGGCTCTTCAGGGCCCCAAGGGATGAAGCATGTGGAAGCCCTGCCTCTTGAAAGAGATGGGAGGAGTCACTCAATGAAGGATGTTATGAAGGAAGTCTCCATAACCAGAGACTACACATGTCTCCTTTGCCTAATGCCTAATGGTGTGTAAGGATACCAGGATAAGCCAAGCAAATCTGAGAGAGTTCAGAAACTCCTCTTACTACATTGTGAGAATTGCCTTGATGAGCTGGTGTGGGAAGCTGAGCTCTCAAGGCTTGTTCTACTCAGGCCAATACCCTTCAGCACTGAAGAGACGTTCTCTTGAGGAGACGACGCGCCTTCAGAATCGTTGCAGACGTCTTCATCGGTCAGAGATGCAGATTCTGAATCCAGGGCCCCAAGGGACGAAACGCTTGCTCGGTCTGAGTTCTGATCCTGAAAACAAGAACACTCAGCTTTTGTCTTTGCTTCAAAAGGAAAATAATTTGGAACTTATCTTAGTTGCAAGCCTCACAAAGAATGAAACCAGCTCTCCTCAAAGCTGATTGCTTTGTTTTGTAGAAAAATAGGCGATGGAGCTCATTAGCATAACTTATTAGCATATGCTGCCCACCCCCCACCAGCCAAAAGCAACCCAATACAAGAAAGGAGAGAAATCCAGCCACCTCAAGCAGGCTTCACTCGCCTGGGGCTCTCCTTGGCCGTCTCCTGCCCTCCTCACCCCCACCCCGAGTCAAAAGGCCAGCAAGCCACCCGCTGCCCAAAATCCCATAAGAAGTGGAGAAAGGGTGGCACAGGCTTCTCCAGGGGTTAATGAGGGTTGCTGAGGGCGTGGCAAAGCCCCTGGGGGCTGACTGGCTGGCTGGCTGCTCTCCTAATCCAGGGATTGTTATGCAGCTGCACCTACTATTCAATGGACAAGGTAGGGGGGGTGGGAGGAGGGGGAACTCTAAGAAAGGTTCAGGAGCTGTGCTCCTGTAAGCTCCTGCTGAATCCGAGGCCTGGTAATAATGCTAATACGACTAATGATTATGATGATGTGCCATCAAGTCACAACTGATTCATGGTGACCCCAGGACCAGGGCGTTTCAAGGCAAGAGATAAGCAGTTTGCATTGCCTTCCTCCACAAAGAAGGAGAGACTGAATTCATACCCCACCCTTCCCTCAGAAGTCTCAGACTTTAGTCTGCTTACAATCGCCTCCCCTTCCTTTCCCACCGACAGGCACCTTGTGAGGTCGGTGGGACCGAGAGCTCTGAGAGAACTGCTCTTGAGAGAACGACTCTAAGGGAGCTGAGACAGGCCCAAGGTCACCCAACAGCTGCATGTAGAGGAGGAGTGGGGAATCAAACTCAGTTCTCCCAGATTAGAGTCTGCAGATCTTAACCACTACACCAAACTAGCATACCAACCTCCGTCTTCCACGGTAGTCTCCCATCCAAGTGCTAACTGTGGCCGATACTTTTTAGCTTCCCAGCTCTTACGAGACTGGACTAGGTGGGGCAATGAAAGCTGCTACTGCCGCCGTGGGTCCGTCCATTCTATGTTGCGATTTTAAAAGACCATCTTCCCCTGTATGATATTGCACACGGACTGTATAGGATTCGATAAGGGGCAACGCCTCCTGAACCTCTTCACCATTTTGTTGTTCCCCACGTAGCTGCTAACGCCAGCGTTACTGGAACTCACCTTTGACGATCCGGTGTATGTTGTAAACTTGGAGTACCACCTGCTGGCCTTCTCCGCAACTCCTTTCCCCGCAGAAAACATGCTGGTCTTTAGAACATCAAAGGTAGGAGTCAGCAATGTATCCAAATTGAATGAGGTCGGAGAAGCAAATGTCACCGTACCGGCCGTATCCTCGGACTCTCCCCTCGCTAGATTGCTCGGAGAGAACGTTGGAGAGGACCAAAGTCTGTTTCTCACTCTTTCTTCATTTTTTACCTGGTAGCTTTGGGATTTGGTAAGGCTCGCCGGCCTGGGTGAGTTTTGAGGGAGGCTAGATCTCCGGCCCGATTGCACTTGAGTTGGACTGTTTTTATGGCTGTTCTTGTCATGGAACGCTTTTTGCAAGTCTATGCTCGGCGCGCGGCTCGTTAAGGGACTACTCATATTGTTCATGTACATCTCTATTTCCTCAGCTAAATCTCGCCTGGCGGATGGGGTCGAGGCACTTTTATCATCGACTTCCTCCTCATCCTCTACCTGCTGCTTAGTCTCAGCTGCTAGCAGGGAGAGTGGATCAAATCCAGTTTCGACATCGGTTTTCTCAACCTCTTTTACCGGGAAGCTGACGGCACGCTGAATTCTCTTCGGCGGCTTCACAGTTCTTGCCAAGACAGGCTCGTTGTCCAAGTCTTCTAAATCAAATATAACCGGGGACTCGGTTTTGTCCACGAAACTGTTCTCGAAGGGTGTATCCTCATCGCTGGATTCTTTATCCGCATTCCCTTTCTTGTCGGGAGCCAAGGAAGAGGGTCTGATGTTGAGAGTCTTGGGCCTTATTCTCTTCTCAAACGCCTTAGAAAGGATTTTTGCATCTGCGCCTAGTTTCTGGACAACTTCTCCGGGACTGGCTTCTTGGTTTATTCGATTTTTCATTAGCTCCAACAGGGCACCTCCGCTCAGATTGCGATTTCTGTTCCTCCAAACCATCCGTCTGTGGTCTGCTTCAGCCGCAGTCAAATGCAGGCTTCTTAAGCACTCAGCTTTAGAAACCCTCCTTTTGTTCGTATCCTCTGAACAAGATGAAAACAGCAACCCTGCAGGGCTTTCTGAGATAAGAAAAAACACGCACAGACCCCCTGAGAATTTAGATTTCCTTACTCACAAAGCAAAGTAAATGATGTATTTGCGGTTTTATTGTCTATTCTGTTTTTAAGATTGTAAGAGCTGCTCACAATCTCCTTCCCTTCCTCTTCTACCAACAGACACCCTGTGAGGGAGGTGGGACTGAGAGAGCTCTGAGAGAACCGCTCTTGAGAGAACAGCTCTGAGAGAACTGGGACTGGCCCAAGGTCATCCAGCCGGCTGCATGTGGAGGAGGAGGAGTGGGGAATCAAACCCAGCTCTCCCAGATTAGAGTCTGCAGCTCTTAACCAGTATACCAACCCCTGTCTTCCATGGTAGTCTCCCATGTCGTTTTTACTTGTTGTTAGAAGAAGATGATATTGGATTTATATCCCACCCTCCACTCCAAGGAGTCTCAGAGCGGCTCACAATCTCCTTTACCTTCCTCCCCCACAACAGACACCCTGTGAGGTAGATGAAGATATTGGATTTATATCCCTCCCTCCACTCCGAAGAGTCTCAGAGCAGCTCACAATCTCTTTTACCTCCCCCCCCCCACAACAGACACTTGTGAGGTAGATGAAGATATTGGATTTATATCCCACCCTCCACTCCAAGGAGTCTCAGAGTGGCTCACAATCTCCTTTACCTTCTCCCCCCCCCCACAACAGACACCTGTGAGGTAGATGAAGATATTGGATTTATATCCTGCCTTCCACTCCAAAGAGTCTCAGAGCTGCTCACAATCTCCTTTCCCTTCCTCCCCCACAACAGACACCCTGTGAGGTAGATGAAGATATTGGATTTATATCCCGCCCTCCACTCCGAAGAGTCTCAGAGCAGCTCACAATCTCCTTTCCCTTCCTCGCCCACAACAGACACCCTGTGAGGTAGATGAAGATATTGGATTTATATCCCGCCCTCCACTCCGAAGAGTCTCAGAGCGGCTCACAATCTCCTTTCCCTTCCTCCCCCACAACAGACACCCTGTGAGGTGGGTGGGGCTGAGAGGGCTCTCACAGCAGCTGCCCTTTCAAGGACAACTCCTGCCAGAGCTATGGTTGACCCAAGGCCATGCTAGCAGGTGCAAGTGGAGGAGTGGGGAATCAAACCCGGTTCTCCCAGATAAGAGTCCGCACACTTAACCACTACACCAAACTGGTTCTCCCTGTTAGCCACTCTGAGTCCCCAGAATGTTGGGGGGAAAGTGTAGATGACTGGGGAAGGCAACGGCAAACCACCCCGTAAAAAGGTCTGCTGTGAAAATGTTGTGAAAGCAACGTCACCCCAGAGTTGGAAACGACTGGTGCTTGCACAGGGGACCTTTCTTTTTCCTTTCCTAGCCACCCTGAACCTGTCAGGGGAGGGCAAGATATAAATGTGATTAAATAAATAAATAAAGTAGTCACTATATGTTTTTACTAAACGATTTCAACAGACTGGGGAGGGGATGACCCTTATTTCACTCCATTCCTTAGAAACACCTGACTATCGTACGAACGAATGCATTTAAAAGGCTTTTGCAATCGCTATAAAATAAATAAGTGAAGTTAAAGTAGAAACGGTCAAGCCATAACATTTAAGGGTTCTTCATTGTATCTCTTTACCTGCGTCAACGTCTCCAGCGATGTCCGCAGCTTTGCCAACTGCGCGGCTGACGCGAACGATCCTTGAAGCGTGCTTAATGCTATTGGAATGTTGGTAGTTTAACGCGGGGAGGCAGTCTCCGCTTCCCTTTCCACTTTCCACTTCTGACACTGTTAACCAACAAACAAACAAACAAAATATGTAAAATTGTGCCAGTCTTTGAAAACTTTCATTCACTGTTGGTCGTTTCCCCATAGTCCTCTGGCACGGGATGCAAAAGACCTGTAACCAGATCTCCTGACCTCTTTATTCTCATTTAAAAGCAGTTGCGGAGGCTCCGAGTTGGACCAGATAATTGGTGCTAGGGGTGTCTCACACAATAGTTTGCTTTATCTAAATTGCCCTCAAAGCTGCGATGATTCCAGCAATGGATAATTAGAAGAAGAAGAAGATATTGGATTTATATCCCGCCCTCCACTCCGAAGAGTCTCAGAGCGGCTCACAATCTCCTTTCCCTTCCTCCCCCACAACAGACACCCTGTGAGGTGGGTGGGGCTGGAGAGGGCTCTCACAGCAGCTGCCCTTTCAAGGACAACCTCAGCGAGAGCTACGGCTGACCCAAGGCCATTCCAGCAGCTGCAAGTGGAAGAGTGGGGAATCAAACCCGGTTCTCCCAGATAAGAGTCCGCACACTTAACCACTACACCAAACTGGCTCTCCACTAGTTAGTCGTGGCTTCAGAATGGGCAATTTAGATTGGGGAAATCTGCACTGCAGATCAGGGAAACCACCTCTGAGAAGGATGGGTTACGTTAAGTAGGATTCAAAAAAACAAACCCCATTTTGGATATCAGGCATCAGAATTCTCAGACAGCAAGGTAGGTGTTATATTAACATTAGAAACATACGCGAGCTGGAGTCACTTTCTTTCTTTTCTTCTCCCTTCTTCTGAACAGTTCTTTTCCCATGCTTCACTGCTTCTTTGGACAGCCTGTACAGGAGGGCAGAATGCTCCCCTAATTGCAATGTAAAAAACCCCAAGAAGAATATATTATTTTCCACTAAAAGAAAGAACATCATACTAAAGGAAACAGGAACAAGTGGGCATGATGACTCAGCGCTAAATAGCTACGGGAGCAGCTGAAGGGGAATAATGTTCTGAAATTGGTTGCAGTTTGGGGCTTGGTTAACGTCTAAGAGTGACTTTGGAAAAATGGCAGCCTGTAATCTCTCCATGGGCATGAGACCACGGGCAGGAGAACCGGTAGCTGTGATTTGTGAATACATGCGTTGATCCATGAATGAATTCAGTGCACTGTGACTCCAGCAAAAGCAGCATTGAGAGAAGGCTGACGAAGGGCTACTCCTACGAAACCGTAAATAATCCAGGAAATACGGTCTTTGTTCTTTCAAAGAGCAGTTGCACAGAATGACACCCCCAACTCCACCCGAGGGCCGGACTGCAAAAACCAGTGGGCGGTAACGCCTCTAAGACCTTGACAAGGAAAACGGACTGGGGGAGCGATGAGGGTGTGTGTTCTAATGTTTTGCTGCATGTATTGTTTTATATTGTCCTAAATGCTTATTTACACACTTTATGTGTGAGAGTAATAATTCAACCGGTGCATTTTTGAATTTTGCCATGTGTTATTGTATAAATTTACTTATGCCAATAAAGATCTGAACTATGAACTATGTATAAATTTAGTGAAAGCAGGGCACTGGTGTCATTCAGAGTAGAGACCTCCCACCTTCTTACTCTGCAGGTCATGATAGCTCATAGTGAGACTAGAGAACTGTAAAAAGCCTTTCATATTTGATTCCTCCCTTTTGTTGATCACAGCAGTTTGTTCACAGCCAATCAGGTCAGGAGAACTTCTGGAGTCTGGCCCTGCTGGTGGATCTCCTGATGGCATCTGGGTTTCGGCCAGAGTGTGACAAAGAGTGTTGGACTGGATGGGCCATTGGGCCTGACCCAACATGGCTTCTTTTATGTTCTTATGTCTGGGGCAGGGATGCTTTCTCTTCTTGGTGCTTGGGGGGGCAACAGTGGGAGGGCTTCTGGAGTTCTGGCCCTGCTGGTGGACCTCTTGATGGCCCCTAGGTTTGGTCCACTGTGTGACACAGAGTGTTGAACTGGATGGGCCATTGGACTGACCCAACAAGGCTTCTCTTATGTTCTTATTTTATTTATTTGTTCTATAACTTATACCCCGCCCTTCCCATAAAATGGCTCAGGGCGGCTCACAGCAAACGATAAAACAATAAAACAAAGTACAGAATTATTACAATTAAAAAGTCGAAGCATTTAAAAACCTAAAAACCTTAAATTCTTAACATTAAAACTATTCAATATAATTCACTGAAGTCTAATAAGCTACATTTATCCAGTCAGGCGTAGGCTAACCGGAAGAGGGTTGTCTTACAGGCCCTGCGGAACTGAGTAAGATCCCGCAGGGCCCTCACCTCTTCCGGTAGCTGGTTCCACCATGTAGGGGCCATTGTAGAAAAGGCCCTGTCTCTAGTTGTCTTGAGATGGACTTCCTTAGGCCCGGGGATGGTGAGAAGGTTTTGAGTCCCAGACCTCAGTACTCTCTGGGGAACATGTGGGGAGAGACAGTCCCTCAGGTAGGCAGTTCCCAGGCCATATAGGGCTTTTTGCCTACTGTAAGATGAAGATGATCTTAATAATGATCAGTGGATACCCATCCATGTAGTGGTTACTTCTACAGAGGTGCTTCTGGATCAATACTCAGAAACGAAACAAGCATGAAAAACATACACCACGAGTGATCCATAGCAATACTTCAAGAAAGGCACACGAGCAAATGCTGGGTTCTGCTTTACTACTGTGAAAAACATTCTGTCTTTCTTTCATGCACAATACATTCCAAACCTATATGCCTCCCCAACAACTGTTCCAAAGGAAGGTAAATTCTGCATAGGATCCAGTTGTCTAATCACTGCTGGCACAGTATAATTAACTCCTGCCAAATTGTTACAGAAAATGCACTCTGCTAAATCAAACCAATTTTGACAATATTGCGCAGTATTTTCTGCCTGGTGCAAAAAACATAAATCATAAACTGAAAAGGGATATGAATACTCTACCTGAAAGGGCTTTGTGGAAGCCGTTAACAGGTTGTTTCCTTAGCACTCTTTTAAACTGTGCTACTCCCAAGACCACGTTCCTTATCTTTGTCCACAGGAAGTAGCCACTTCGATTGCTTGATGGCCAGGTGCTTTCCAGAACAGCCTGTGCAATGAGCAATGGCAAATGTAAAATGATTGGAATGGCGTAACATGGACAACCTCTGGTTGAGAAACACACACGATGTTGCCTTATACTGAATCAGGCCCTAAATCTATCAAAGTGAGTACTATCTGCTCAGACCGGCAATGGCTCTCCAGGATCTTGGACTGAGGTCTTCCACATCACCTAAGACCTAGACCTTTTCACTGGAGATGCTGGGGACTGAACCCGCAACCAGCCGTATGCAAAACAGAGGCTCTTCCATTGAGATGCAGCCCCTCCTCCTCTAAAGTTTGTATTAAACCAATACAGTAGTAGGCAAAATGGAATGCTCTGACAGAGTAGCTTTGTGGTGGAATGAAGCTTCAGACGTAGGTTTTCCTGGTTCAACCATATGGCCTCATATATAGCAGATGAAATAAATGTGCTTCTGGAGGATTTCAGAGTGCATATGGGTGATCCCATGACTGATCCTCCTCTCTCACATCTAGTGGGGTTTTTTTTGGGGGGGGGGATGTATTTTGTGCATGCGCATGTGGAAATCATAGTTGACTTCTGGCAACCCCTAGTAGGGCTTTTACATTTAGAGAGGTGACTTGCTATTGCCTGCCCCTGTGTTCCAGCTCTGGTATTCCTTAGAGCTCTCCCATCCAGGTACTTCCAGGCTCAGCCCTGCTTAGCTTCCGAGATCGGGCTTGCCTGAGCTGTCCAAATCTGGGTGTGCTCACATCTAGTTTTCAATGTGTGTGCGCGCGAGCGTGTGTTCCCTCTAAGCTGAGTTAGTGTGAGCTAGCTCACAGATTTTTAGCCTCCAGCTCACACCTTTTTGTCTTAGCTCAGGAAGGATGACCCCAGAGCACAATAATTTATGCAGCAGCTCACAACTTTGTATATGGAACATTCAACCCACACAAGCCTCCCATTTCCAGCCTGGGATGGTACAATCCAAAAACAGCCAGGGCTTTTTTTGTAGCAGGAATTCCTTTGCATATTAGGCCACAGCCCCCTGATGTAGCCAATCCTCCTGGAGCTTACAGTAGGTTCTGTACTAAGAGCTCTGTAAGGAATTCTAGCAGGACCTCCTTTGCATATTAGGCCACACACCCCTGGTATAGCCAATCCTCCAAGAGCTTACAGTAGGCCCTGTATGAAGAGCCCTGTAAGGAATTCTAGCAGGACCTCCTTTGCCTATTAGGCCACACCCCCTGATGTAGCCAATCTTCCTGGAGCTTACAGTAGGTCCTGTACTAACAGCCCTGTAAGGAATTCTAGCAGGACCACCTTTGCATATTAGGCCACAGCCCCCTGATGTAGCCAATCCTCCTGGAGCTTACAGTAGGTCCTGTAAGAAGAGCCCTGTAAGCTCTTGGAGGATTGGCTGCATCAGGGAGGTGTGGCCTAATATGCAAAGGATTTCCTGCTGAGTTCCACAGGGGTTCCATACACCCCTGATGTAGCCAATCCTCCTGAAGCTTACAGTAGGTCCTGTACTAAGAGCCCTGTAAGCTCTTGGAGGATTGGCTAAATCAGGGGTGTGTGGCCTAATATTTTATCAGTCTATTCTATTAGTCGCCCTCCCTTGTTGTGACATCATACTTTATAACCTTGTTGAGGTGCTGAATCTGATTTTAGCACCATCACTTCTTCTTGGACCAAAAACTGTACTCTGTGAAATGTGCCCTTTCCGCTGATGATGCACCTTGTCTAGTTTAATCGTTCTGCTGTTTGGTTTTATTGTATTTTTTCAATTTGACTTGTAGGTTTTTATTGTCTAATCTATATTGTGATCCGCCCTGAGCCCGTTATGGGAAAGGGCAGAATATAAGTTCACTAAATAAATAAAAATAAATAAATAAATGTGCAAAGGAGTTCCTGCTACAAAAAAAGCCCTGGTTTTATCAACCCCATCAACGCCTCATGAGAATGAGGTTTCTATCTGCACCACCATATTTATTCTGAAACATTTAAAAGGCATAGCTGTTTGGCCTGGCCCAACAACAGTACTCAAGCTGGGACTAAAGTCGCAACTACGACAACCTAGGCCAAGACTTCTATTTGCTTCATTCATAGCCCACTTTTTCTCCCTGACACTCAAGGTGAGTTATACAATTAGCACAATTCAGTAAGAACAGTGCAAAATGTACAATCGGCAGTGAATAAAACTGGATTACAACATGTACTTCGAACGGTATCGTGTGTGCAGCAAAAGGCATGCAAACCATGCAACAGAACTGGGGTTCAAAACTGCAGAACGATGCAGTAAAAACAGTATAAACCGCATAGGAATGAAACAGTGAAAACTGCCTAAAATATCTCAGGCTGCTTTGAGAGAGCGAACCTAAGCAGATCTACTCAGAACTGTACTCAAGGGTATTTGGTGGGGTTTACTGCCAGCAAAGTGTCCTTACGGTCACTCTGTTGGCAATTGATTGAAAGCCAGGGAACAGACTGCCTTGACGAAGTACAGTATGACTTTTCTGGTATCAAAATCACAGGCTTTCAAAATTATTAACCGCACTGCATTCAATGCACTGCTTGCTGAGTATATCAACGCAATTCACACAGCTCCCTTTCCCCTCCGCACCAGTATTTCACTTACCTTGTTATAGTAACCGTATGTAATGGCATTTGGATCAACTCCAGCTTTTTTCATTTCAAAAAGGACCCTCACTGCTAGAACTGGCTGGCTGTACTGCCCGCATAGCTGCATTAGTACCCGGTAGCATACCTGAAGGAAAGACAAAAACACTGTCAAGACCCCAGCAGTTCAGAAAGGACAAACAGCCCGCTTCGTGAACGGCGGTTTAATCCTCTCTTACAGTTCTGGAGGCAAAACGAGTTTTGCAAAGGTTGGCGGGCTATATCAGGAGCCCCCTTCTATAGGGCAGGTTAGCAGTTACATTTTCAAGCAAAAGCGGAAACTGCTAAGCGGGAATAAAGTGCGGACATTTTATGACCCCCTCCCCCAACTGTCCAGTCCCTTCAACTTGCAGGTGTTCATTAATCAGCAGTCTGACCTCGGGGTTCCCTAGGAAACATTCCAGGTCAGCGGAAAGGCTCTTGGTAAGTTGCTACAACAGATAAGCGAAGCAGAAGAGGCACAGCAACGAGCAAAGCGATACGGGCAGCGATCGGAGCACTGACGTGACAAGGCATCTGACAAACACCAGGCCGCTTTGAGGGGTTCGATGTGGAGGAACTCACACGCATCGCCAACGGCGTCAGCGGCGATCGCTCTGCTTTCTTACCTCGTCAGGGGGATCGATCTTTTTGGCGTGCATTTTCCTCAGCACGTCGTAGGCCGTCCTCAGAGCCCTCACTTTGGAATGGCACACCTTGACGTACGCGGGAAGGCAGATAAACCATAGGCCGTAGCAGTGGCGCAGAAGGCACCGGGACCACATCTGAGGAATAGACGAGTACCTCTTGGCAATCTTATGGGCTGACTTGATTTCCTGCACCAAAGCAATGAGATCGACATGCTTTAGGCAGGGGATGTCTTTGAAACCACCTTAGAATCATAGAGTTGGAAAGGACCTCCAGGGTCATCTAGTCCAGCCCCCTGCTCAATGCAGGAAACTCACAAACACCTCCCCCTAAATTTACAGGATCTTCATCGCTGTCAGGTGGCCATCTAGCCTCTGTTGAAAAACCCCCAAGGAAGGAGAACCCACCACCTCCCGAGGAGGAAGCCTGTTCCACTGAGGAACCACTCTGACAGTCAGGAATCATAGAGTTGGAAGGGACCTCCAGGGTCATCTAGTCCAACCCCCTGCACAATGCAGGAAACTCACAAACGCCTCCCCCTAAATTTACAGGATCTTCATCGCTGTCAGGTGGCCATCTAGCCTCTGTTGAAAAACCCCCAAGGAAGGAGAACCCACCATCTCCCAAGGAGGAAGCCTGTTCCACTGAGGAACCACTCTGACAGTCAGGAATCATAGAGTTGGAAGGGACCTCCAGGGTCATCTAGTCCAACCCCCTGCACAATGCAGGAAACTCACAAACGCCTCCCCCTAAATTCACAGGATCTTCATCGCTGTCAGGTGGCCATCTAGCCTCTGTTGAAAAACCCCCAAGGAAGGAGAGCCCACCACCTCCCAAGGAGGAAGCCTGTTCCACTGAGGAACCACTCTGACAGTCAGGAATCATAGAGTTGGAAGGGACCTCCAGGGTCATCTAGTCCAACCCCCTGCACAATGCAGGAAACTCACAAACGCCTCCCCCTAAATTCACAGGATCTTCATCGCTGTCAGGTGGCCATCTAGCCTCTGATGAAAAACCCCCAAGGAAGGAGAACCCACCATCTCCCAAGGAGGAAGCCTGTTCCACTGAGGAACCACTCTGACAGTCAGGAATCATAGAGTTGGAAGGGACCTCCAGGGTCATCTAGTCCAACCCCCTGCACAATGCAGGAAACTCACAAACGCCTCCCCCTAAATTCACAGGATCTTCATCGCTGTCAGGTGGCCATCTAGACTCTGTTGAAAAACCCCCAAGGAAGGAGAGCCCACCACCTCCCAAGGAGGAAGCCTGTTCCACTGAGGAACCACTCTGACAGTCAGGAATCATAGAGTTGGAAGGGACCTCCAGGGTCATCTAGTCCAACCCCCTGCTCGATGCAGGAAACTCACAAACGCCTCCCCCTAAATTCACAGGATCTTCATCGCTGTCAGGTGGCCATCTAGCCTCTGTTGAAAAACCCCCAAGGAAGGAGAACCCACCACCTCCCAAGGAGGAAGCCTGTTCCACTGAGGAACCACTCTGACGGTCAGGAATCATAGAGTTGGAAGGGACCTCCAGG
This sequence comes from Heteronotia binoei, assembly GCF_032191835.1. Classification (NCBI taxonomy): domain Eukaryota; kingdom Metazoa; phylum Chordata; class Lepidosauria; order Squamata; family Gekkonidae; genus Heteronotia; species Heteronotia binoei. The sequence goes on along the minus strand of NC_083241.1, from coordinate 4,959,969 downwards.
GTCATCTAGTCCAACCCCCTGCACAATGCAGGAAACTCACAAACGCCTCCCCCTAAATTTACAGGATCTTCATCGCTGTCAGGTGGCCATCTAGCCTCTGTTGAAAAACCCCCAAGGAAGGAGAGCCCACCACCTCCCAAGGAGGAAGCCTGTTCCACTGAGGAACCACTCTGACAGTCAGGAATCATAGAGTTGGAAGGGACCTCCAGGGTCATCTAGTCCAACCCCCTGCACAATGCAGGAAACTCACAAACGCCTCCCCCTAAATTCACAGGATCTTCCTTGCTATCAGGTGGCCATCTAGCCTGTTTAAAAACCTCCAAGGAAGGAGAGCCCACCACCTCCCGAGGAAACCTGTTCCACTGAGGAATCAACAACAATTTTATTTGTATCCCGCCCTCCCCGCCGGAGCAGGCTCAGGGCGGCTAACAACATTATTTCATACATTAATCATACAATCAATAAAACTACTACATTGACAGTTTAATTAAAATTCTAAAATTAATAACATTAATAAAATATATACTGGTGCTATGATTACATTTACATTTATGATGGCGAGTTCTTTGGCAGTTTCCCTCTTAATCGGTGAAGGCCAACCGGAAGAGGGTAGTCTTGCAGGCCCTGCGGAACTGTTCAAGGTCCCGCAGGGCCCGCATTTCCTCTGGAAGTTGGTTCCACAGGCGTGGAGCCATGGTAGAGAAAGCTCGGAATCACTTTCTCATAGAATCCTACAGTTGGAAGGGACCTCCAGGGTCATCTAGTCCAACCCCCTGCACAATGCAGGAAACTCACAAACACCTCCCCCCAAATTCACAGGATCTTCATTGCTGTCAGATGGCCATCCAGCCTCTGTTGAAAAACCTCCAAGGAAGGAGAGCCCACCACCTCCTGAGGAAGCCTGTTCCACTGAGGAACTGTTCTAGAGGTCAGGAAGTTCTTCCTAATGTTGAGCCGGAAACTCTTTTGATTTAATTTCAACCCATTGGTTCTGGTCCTACCTTCTGGGGTCACAGAAAACAATTCCACACCATCCTCTCTATGACAGCCCTTCAAGTACTTGAAGATGGTGATCATATCACCTCTCAGCCACCTCCTCTCCAGGCTAAACATGCCCAGCTCCTTCAACCTTTCTTTATAGGGCTTGGTCTCCAAACCTCTCACCATCTTCGTTGCCCTCCTCTGGACCTGTTCCAGCTTGTCTATATCCTTCTTAAAATGTGGTGCCCAAAACTGAGCACAACGCTCCAGGTGAGTTCTTACCAGAGCAGAGTAAAGCGATACCATTACTTCACATGATCTGGACACTAGACTTCTGTTGATACAGTCCAAAATTGCATTTGCCTTTTTAGCCACCATATCACACCACTGAATCATGTTCAGCGTGTTCCCCCCCCCCAAAAAAAGTAGAGGGGGGAAAGAAAAAGTCAAAGAGAAGAGCTCTCCCCATCAATGACACATGCAAGAACTTTGGAACAATGTACATGTTATGTGCCACCTTGTTTTTTTCACCATATGGCAACCCTATGAATTGATATCCTCCAAAATGTCCTGTCGTTGACAGCCTTGCCTAGGTATTGCAAACGGAGGGCCTTTGTGGCTCCCTTGCTGGAGTCTAACCCTCTCATGTTCGGAGTTCCTCTTTTCCTAATTTTTTCTTTGTGCTGTTACGTCACAACTGACTTATGGTGACCCACCCTGCAGGGCAGGGGTGTCAAACATGCAGTTCGGGGGCTGAATCAGGCCCCCGAGCAACTGGCTGTCATCTGCTTCCTTCTTTCTCTCTCTTGCTTCCTTCTGCATAACAGTTTGCTTTGACAGGCTTGCTCAATCACACAGGAGCTACAGAGCAAAACCTCTTATTTTCTCAACTGGCTGAGGCTCCTTCCTTGGGGAGGAGGGAGAACTGCTTTGCCAGGCTCTCTCAATCACACAGGAGAGCTACTGAGCCAAGTCTCTCTTCCTTCTATTGATTGAGGTTCCTCCTTCCCCAGTCCCCTGGGGAAGGAAAGAGTCAGAGCTTCCATTGCTCAGTTCCCTGGATCCCATGGGAGAAATACAAAGGAAGCATCTTTAAGACCAATGAGTTTTAAGCATTTTTAAGTTTCTAAAAATTATATATTTGCATTTGTCTGCGTCCCTTTATAAAATTTATATCTCTGCTACCTAATCTTAAATAGGTACACACAAGGCCCAGCCCAAGCCGACATGGCCCGGCCCAACGAGGTCTCATTTATGTCAGATCCGGCCCTCATAACAAATGAGTTCGACACCCCTGCAGGTTTTCAAAGCAAGAGACATTCAGAGGTGATTTGCTTTGCCTGCCTCTGAACAGCAACCCTGGGCTTCCTTGGTGGTCTCCCATTCGAATACTAACCAGGGCTGTCCTTGGTTAGCTTTGGGGATTTGGCTAGCCTGAACTATCCACGTCAGGGCCTTTTCCTAACAGGCTGGACTGAATAAGATTCCTCTACAACTGCTTTTGGGCACTACTGATACAGCTGTCCAGCAGTGCCGCTCATGACTCATTGGCTGTTGGATGCTTCTTCTGAAGAAGAAGACTGCAGATTTATACCCCGCCCTTCACTCTGAATCAGAGATTCAGAGCGGCTTACAATCTCCTATATCTTCCTCCCCCCGCAACAGACACCCTGTGAGGTGCGTGGGGCTGAGGTGGCTCTCACAGCAGCTGCCCTTTCAAGGACCACTCCTATGAGAGTGATGGCTGACCCATAAAGATTCTTAAGAGAGCCAGTTTGGTGTAGTGGTTAAGAGCGTGGACTCTTATCTGGGAGAATCAGGCTTGATACCCCACTCCTCCACTTACAGCTGCTGAAATGGCCTTGAGTCAGCCAGAGCTCTCTCATCTGGGAGAACTGGCTTTGATTCCCCACTCCTCCACTTGCAGTTGCTGGAATGGCCTTGGGTCATCCATAGCTCTCTTATCTGGGAGAACCAGGTTTAATTCCCCACTCCTCCACTTGCAGCTGCTGGAATGGCCTTGGGTTAGCCCTAGCTCTCTTATCTGGGAGAATCGGGCTTGATGTCCCACTCCTCCACTTGCAGCTGCTGGAATGGCCTTGGGTCAGCCATAGCTCTCTTATCTAGGAGAACCAGGTTTGATTCCCCACTTCTCCACTTGCAGCTGCTGGAATGGCCTTGGGTCAGCCAGAGCTCTCTCATCTGGGAGAACTGGGTTTGATTCCCCACCTCCACTTGCAGCTGCCGGAATGGCCTTGGGTCAGCCATAGCTCTCTTATCTGGGAGAACCGGGTTTGATTCCCCACTCCTCCACTTGCACCTGCTGGAATGGCCTTGGGTCAGCCATAGCTCTGGCAGAGGGTGTCCTTGAAAGGGCAGCTGCTGTAAGAGCCCTCTCAGCCCCACCCACCTCACAGGGTGTCTGTTGTGGGGGAGGAAGATAAAGGAGATTGTGAGCCGCTCTGAGACTCTGGGATTCAGGGTGGAGGGCAGAATATAAATCCAATGTTTTCTTCTTCTAACAGCACCCAGGCTTGTAAAGCCTCAAAACCTGGCATGCCTTCTCAGGCTGAACGACTCTTAGTGAAAACAACAACAACAACCTCCCTGCATACACCCAATCTCAGACTGCCCATACTCAACCAGTAGTCTATCAGTTGAACTGTCTGCCCTCTCAAGTGTTTGCCCTGATTTGCTCCCCATAGGTTACGCAGCCTTTGGCCTGCCCAATTCAGGCCGTCAGCTCAGATAACTACATCAATTCCACTGTTGTATAATGTCTCATCTGCTAGTTTATAACGGAAGCGTTACAAGACCGTTACAAGACCGCCTACCCTAATTTGAAAGTGCCAGAGTTCCAAATGCAAACTATTATTGGGGCAAAATGATTTTCAGATGACGGAACGTCAGAACCGCTGATATAAAGCATAAATATTCATCAGAGAGGCAGCAAAACATGAAAATGCATTAGAGGAGAAAATAAGCTCATTAAATGGTTGCTTAAGCCCCAAGACAGATAGAGAAATAAAAATCAGGGTACTGTTATCGGATTATTGAACAAGAACTGCTCCGCAGAAAGTAATGGCTGGAATTATCCGCTTGTTACATGTGCTGCATGACCAGTGAGCACCAAAAATAATTTTGCATTAATTAAAGGCAAATCATAAGACTTCTACATTCCAAGTTGTGCTAACACAAAGAGATTCGACTCTCCAAAGGAGATTAAACCTAGGGTTCCAAGATCCAACTCAGAAAACACCTGGGGACTTTGGGGATAGAGCCAGGAGACTTTCCCATTCCCTAATATAAATAAATAAAAATACAGCGGACCCTCTGAAAACAGCCTGCATTTCCTTGTCCCCAAACAGCTGGCTACACTTCCATTAAATGAAAGTGAACACACACACACACAAAGCAGCCAAAATAAACAGAGTTTGCAAGCACACACTTTTGTGATCTCACTGGGGCAATTTACTCAAGATGAGTTGCTGAATGTAACCATCTGCTGTATTTCTGCAGACTAAACAGGAAAATGAAAGGTTGTAGTTTGCCCTTTACTACGCAGACGACTTCTGGAAGGAATACAAAACAAGCAGAGGGACTAGGCTGACTTCCCTTCCTTTCTCACAACTTCCCAGACTCACCAGGAACAGTCATGTGGCTTTGCTGGCTCACCCTGCCCCCCATTCAGCCTTGCTTCTACTAATATTCAAAGGCACACACACCTTGCATGTTTCCAAGCTTCTTCTATGCCTTCTGAGGTGGAAAGTCACCTTGTGGCTGCTGGGGCGGGGCTTCCTCCCCTTGGCCAGCTGGCTGGTGGTAGGGAGGAGCCTGCAAAACCATGGGATCCCCCGCTGGGAGCTGGGAACTGGCAAGCCTAGTTAAACCTATGCCCAGTCACCTCCAAACAGGGAAGGTCCATCTAGTCCAGCCTCCTCTCTCACACAGTGGCCACCCAGTTCCTCTGGAGGGCCAACAACAGCGCAGAGAGGCCAAGGCCTTCCTCTGACATTGCCTCCTGGCACTGGGACTCAGAGGTTTACTTCCTCTGAATGTGGAGGTTCCCTTTATTTACCATGCCTGGTAGCCACTTACACACTTATCCTTTATGAATCTATCCAGTTCTTTTTTAAAGCCGTCTATGCCTGCCTTCCTCCCTCCCTCCCTCCCTTTCCTTCCTTCCTTCCTCTCCCTTCCTCCCTTTCCTTCCTCCCTCCCTTTCCTTCCTTCCTCCCTTCCTTTCCTTCCTTCCTTCCTCTCCCTTCCTTCCTCCCTTCCTTTCCTTCCTCCTTTTCCTTCCTTCCTTCCTTCCTCCCTCCCTTTCCTCCCTTCCTCCCTTTCCTTCCTTCCTTCCTCCCTCCCTCCCTTTCCTTCCTTCCTCTCTCCCTTTCTTTCTTTCCTTCCTCCCTTTCCTTCCTTCCTTCCTTTCCTCCCTTCCTCCCTTTCCTTCCTTCCTCCCTCCCTCCCTCCCTTTCCTTCCTCCCTCCCTTTCCTTCCTTCCTCCCTCCCTTTCCTTCCTTCCTCCCTCCTTTTCCTTCCTTCCTTCCTTCCTCCCTCCCTTTCCTTCCTTCCTTCCTCCCTCCCTCCGGAGGAAAACGATTAAGCAGAGGTGAGTTGCGATCGCCTTCCTCTGCAAAGTCTTCCTTTGTTGTCTCCCATTAGTAGCATGCCTTAGCTTCTAAGACTGAACAGGATCTGGCCGTACTATACCATTCCATATCACCATGTCAATTATGAAAAACAGATAGTTTAAAAAAAATTAAAAAAATTGTAACCAAAATGAAAACCAGCCGGCATTGCACTCAAAAGATTCTCAGGCCCCAATTCCCCTTGTAGGGCTCTTATTCACTCCGAACAAAAGAGAGACGCCAGTATAGAAATCACTGCCGCTAAATAACTAACCAGACACTAGAAAAGAGCAAGTGTCCAACAGTATCTTCAAAACTAACACAATTTGTGGCAGGACCCACAAAAGCGAGCAGTGACTCACAACAACTCCTACACCCTGAAAGTGCTCCTGGATTCTGACTCTTTTCTGCTGCCACAGACAGACTAACACGGCCACCCATCTTGATCTATAGCCAGACATTGCTGAGGAACAGGAGGAGTGGGCTGTTTAGAATGACAGTACAGAGAAAAGTTATGCTGTAAAGCAGACTGTCCGAAGAAGACAAACGGCAGAAGACAAAATGGCATTTAAAAAGGGCTTAACGACGATGTGCCTAATTCTGCCCACCAGCAATTCTGTGCGATGACTGCTGTGGCTAGTAGAAAGAAAGGAAACTAAAAGGAAATATGAGATTCAATTATGGCAGGGAGCCTCCAGGGAGTCTGAAATCCTCTTTAGGATTCAGTACAGGCACTCAACCTAAGTACACGTTACTGAGAAGCGGAGGTCTGCACAGCGCAACCAAAGGCTGGAATAATTATTGTTGTAATGCCCATATGAAACACAAGATATGTTCTGGTTTGCCATAAGGCTACCTTTTAAAAACAATTTCTTTTCTTCTCAAAGGGTTACTACTATAAGAATATGCTGCTTTACATTACCCATCTTCGGCATTACGCTTGCATTACGGTGGATATTTTTCACGTTAGCTCTTCATTAAAGTCAGGACGGAAGGAACGGCTTTAAAGATCAATTGCCTCCTTTCTTTCCCCCTTGGAACTTCTGCCAGAATGAAACTCGCTCTAGCTACTTCCTGCTTTTCAAAGGCAATTTGGAATCCAGCATGCCAGACTGTTGATGGAGAAATGTTAGTCCAGAGCAGGGGTGGCCAAACTGTGGCTCAGGAGTTACATGTGGATCTTTCACACATATTGTGTGGCTCTTGAAGTCTCCACCGCCCCATCAGCTAACTTGGAAACTTCTTTCTTTAAATCGCTTCTCCAAGCCAAGCCAACCAATGACTTGCAGAATGCATTTAAAGTTAAAAGTTGCTTTTTTCCCACCTCTCCTCCCCCATCTTCCTTCCTTCCTTCCTTCCTTCCTTCCTTGCATAAGAACATAAGAGAAGCCCTGTTGGATCAGGCCAATGGCCCATCCAGTCCAACACTCTGTGTCACATAAGAACATAAGAGAAGCCCTGTTGGATCAGGCCAATGGCCCGTCCAGTCCAACACTCTGTGTCACATAAGAACATAAGAGGAGCCCTGTTGGATCAGGCCAGTGGCCCCTCCAGTCCAACACTCTGTGTCACATAAGAACATCAGAGAAGCCATGTTGGATCAGGCCAATGGCCCATCCAGTCCAACACTCTGTGTCACACAGTGGCAATATATATACACACACACACACACACACACACACACTGGCTAATAGCCACTGATGGACCTCTGTTCCATATTTTTATCTAAACCCCTCTTGAAGGTGGCTATGCTTGTGGCCACCACCACCTCCTGTGGCAGTGAATTCCACATGTTAATCACCCTTTGGGTGAAGAAGTACTTCCTTTTATCCGTTTTAACCTGTCTGCTCAGCAATTTCATCGAATGCCCACGAGTTCTTGTACTGTGAGAAAGGGAGAAAAGTACTTCTTTCTCTACTTTCTCCCTCCCCTGCATTATCTTGTAAACCTCTATCATGTCACCCCACAGTCGTTTCTCCAAGCTTAAAAGCTCCAAGCGTTTTAACCTTTCTTAGCCACCCTGACCCTGCCTTTGGTGGGGGAGGGCGGGATACAAAAATAAATTTATTATTATTATTATTATTCATAGGGAAAGTGGCTATTTGTTTGCAGCTCTCAAACATCTGATGTTCATGCCTTGATGCTCTCAGACATCTGACATTTATTCTGTGCGGCTCTGACATTAAGTATGTTTGGCCACCCCTGGTCCAGAGCTTTATCAGTTGATTGAATGAGCTTTATCAGATACGCAGAACCAGTTATGAGGTTGGCTCTTTAAATTCTCCAGTCCACCTTGAGTCCCCATGAGGAAGCCAGGCTTATAAATAAAGCAAATTAAATAAATATAGCAGAAAAGAGCCAGTTTGGTGTAGTGGTTAAGTGTGCGGACTCTTATCTGGAAGAACCGGGTTGGATTCTCCACTCCTCCACTTGCAGCTGCTGGAATGGCCTTGGGTCAGCTATAGCTCTGGCAGAGGTTGTCCTTGAAAGGGCAGCTGCTGTGAGAGCCCTCTCCAGCCCCACCCACCTCACAGGGTGTCTGTTGTGGGGGAGGAAGGTAAAGGAGATTGTGAGCCGCTCTGAGACTCTTCGGAGTGGAGGACGGGATATAAATCCAATATCTTCTTCAATATCTTCTTCTTCAGAACCATAAGTTTTGCGTTCAGGCTCTGGAGCTAGGAAAGAGGGCACCATCTCGATAGTACAAGTTGTTGTTGGAATACAGCAATCATTTGCACCTGACATGGATTGTCTGCACATGATGGCCAGCCCTTTATGGTCAGGGACCTGCCTATCTATGGGACCGCCTTTCTCCATATATCCCCCAGAGAGCACTGCATTCGGGGGCAAAAAACTTACTGTCCGCCCCCGGACCAAAGGAAGCCAGGTTATGTGTGACAAGATCTAGGGCTTTTTCGCGGCAGCACCAGAACTTTGGAACACCCTTCCGGAGGCCATAAGGGCCCTGTGGGATCCGTCTGCGTTCTGCAGGGCCTGTAAGACCGAATTGTTTAAGCAGGCCTTCGATGCTTAACTGAAAGAGGGCTGCCACCGGACATCATATAGAATGCTGGCGATCGCTGTCCGAAAATTCAATGCCGCCTATGTTGTACTGATGCAGCACCACAGAATTGGGTTTTAAAAATCGAAAATGTAAATTATGGTTTTATTATGTTTTATTGGTTTAATTGTATTGACATGACGTTGTGAGCCGCCCTGAGTCCGCTTGCGGAGAGGGCGGGATATAAGTCCGACGTAATAATAATAATAATAAATAATAATGAAAATCTGGTTGCATAGGATCACCACAGTGCAGGGGCGGCCAAACTTGCTTAACGTAAGAGCCACATTTGGTGTGGAGAGCCAGTTTGGTGTAGTGGTTAAGTGTGCGACTCTTATCTGGGAGAACCAGATTTGATTCCCCACTCCTCCACTTGCACCTGCTATTATGGCCTTGGGTCAGCCATAGCTCTGGCAGAGGTTGTCCTTGAAAGGGCAGCTGCTGTGAGAGCCCTCTCCAGCCCCACCCACCTCACAGGGTGTCTGTTGTGGGGGAGGAAGGTAAAGGAGATTGTGAGCTGCTCTGAGACTCTTCGGAGTGGAGGGCGGGATATAAATCCAATATCTTCATCTACCTCACAGGGTGTCTGTTGAGGGGGGGAAGGTAAAGGAGATTGTGAGCTGCTCTGAGACTCTTCGGAGTGGAGGGCGGGATATAAATCCAATATCTTCATCTACCTCACAGGGTGTCTGTTGTGGGGGAGGAAGGTAAAGGAGATTGTGAGCCGCTCTGAGACTCTTCAGAGTGGAGGGTGGGATATAAATCCAATATCTTCTTCTTCTTCTTCTTCTTCTTCTTCTTCTTCTTCTTCACATAGACAAATGGCTGACGGGGTGGTAAGGGCTTTGAGAGCCACACAATACGTGTGAAAGAGCCACATATGGCTCCTGAGCCACAGTCTGGCCACCCCTGATCTAATCCAACACTACCACAGTATTCAGTGACATGTGGATGCGGCCAGGAAGAGACAAAAAAGGGTGCTGTTTCCTGTAACTGTCAGAAATGCTTCATTGAATGCTTATTGGCACTTTTACTGAAATCTATTCCATGGTCTACTAACACCATTGCTAAATAAAATACTATGCTGCTAACACCATGCCCAGAGAAAGAGAGAGGAGGGGTGGGAGTGAGGATGCCAGAACTCCAAAGGCCAGTAGAGGCCTTTGAAGTGCAAAGCGCTGAGCTCGCCTCCCCGGCACCTTCCGAGCAGAGCAAGGACACCACCAGGGGGGAGAGCGCAACTCGCACCGGTGAGAGATAAGCGGGCGTGTGAAAGGACTGCTCGTAGGAACAAATGTAGTTTATTATGAGAAGTGATTTAAAGCCCCAGTCCTTGAAGTGTATTCATAAATACCGATGGCCCAGGCTATCTGTTATCAGTTTCAATGCATCCATGTAGAGAGTAACATTGTTGTAATCAATAAATGAAACTTAGTTTTGAACAAAGACAAGTCTGATCATTTTGGAGCTTTGCTGACAGTAACTCCTCCAAACGTACAAAGGCACTACAGAAATGCATCCCACAACAGGGGCCATGCTGGGACACACAGTGAATTCAAAACAGGGCACTGTGAGCGACGAAGGGGTGCAGCCTGGCTGCTGAGTACCTGCTTTGTTCTCCTGAACATGGGCAGCGGGCTGTTGGGATTGCTGGCTCTGGAGGGCGCTTTGCTGCTCCGCGTAGTGAGGAGGCCCGCGGGCCGCTCAAACAGATCTTGCTTCAGCACAGGAAATCCGTTATAACTGAAATGGAAAAGTTAAAAAAAAAAAAACATATTTCATTTACAATAAATTTATCTTCCGCTTTAGCCTCAGGGCTCAAGACTTCCAAGTGGTATTTCACAAGGGGTGAATGGCACCGCGTAGCAAAAAACTGGTTCAAGCACACACAAACCCGGCACATTTGTAGTGCTATTCTAGGAGAAAGAGGGGTTTTTGGCCGGGGGAGGGGGGTACATTCAAATATTTATTTACTGATTGCATATGGTCCATCAGTGGCTATCAGTGGAACTCTCTGTCTGGGGCAGTGATACCTGTATTCTTGGTGCTTGGAGGTGGGGGGGAAACCAGTGGGAGGGCTTCAAGTGTCCTGGCCCCACTGATGGACCTCCTGATGGCACTTGGGTTTTTTTTGTTGGACTGGATGGGCCATTGGCCTGATCCAACACGGCTTCTCTTATGTTCTTATGGGACACAGAGTGTTGGACTGGATGGGCCCTGGGCCTGACCCAACAGGGCTTCTCTTAAGTTCTTATGTTGGACTGGATGGGCAGAGTGTTGGACTGGATGGGCCCTTGGCCTGACCCAACAGGGCTTCTCTTATGTTCTTATGTGACACAGAGTGTTGGACTGGGTGGGCCACTGGCCTGATCCAACATGGCTTCTCTTATGTTCTTATGTGACTCAGAGTTTTGGACTGGATGGGCCATTGGCCTGATCCAACAGGGCTTCTCTTATGTCCTTATGTGACACAGAGTGTTGGACTAGATGGGCCATTGGCCTGATCCAACATGGCTTCTCTTATGTTCTTATGAGACACAGAGTGTTGGACTGGATGGGCCCTGGGCCTGACCCAACAGGGCTTCTCTTAAGTTCTTATGTGACACAGAGTGTTGGACTGGATGGGCCCTTGGCCTGACCCAACAGGGCTTCTCTTATGTTCTTATGTGACACAGAGTGTTGGACTGGGTGGGCCACTGGCCTGATCCAACATGGCTTCTCTTATGTTCTTATGTGACTCAGAGTTTTGGACTGGATGGGCCATTGGCCTGATCCAACAGGGCTTCTCTTATGTCCTTATGTGACACAGAGTATTGGACTGGATGGGCCATTGGCCTGATCCAACAGGGCTTCTCTTATGTGACATAGAGTGTTGGACTGGATGGGCCACTGGCCTGATCAAACATGACTTCTCTTATGTTCTTATGTGACACAGAGTGATGGACTGGATGGGCCACTGGCCTGATCCAACAGGGCTTCTCTTATGTTCTTATGTGACACAGAGTATTGGACTGGATCGGCCATAGGCCTGATCCAACAGGGCTTCTCTTATGTTCTTATACAGAGTGTTGGACCGGAAGGGCCATTGGCCTGATCCAACATGGCTTCTCTTATGTTCTTATGTGACACAAAGTGTTGGACTGGATGGGCCGCTGGCCTGATCCAACAGGGCTTCTCTTATGTGACAGAGAGTGTTGCACTGGATGGGCCGCTGGCCTGATCCAAGATGGCTTCTCTTATGTGACACAAGAGTGTTGGACTGGATGGGCCATTGGCCTGATCCAACAGGGCTTCTCTTATGTTCTTATGTGACACAGAGTGTTGGACTGGATGGGCCACTGGCCTGATCCAAGATGGCTTCTCTTGTGTTCTTATGTTCTTATTGGGTCATGGATATTTCCCCTCTGACATCTAATCTATAGATCAACAACATGACGCCTCAGCAAACCTGGCATCTGCATCTCACAGAGGATGCCCACAAGATGGGGGAGGGATAGTGGCTCAGTGGGAGAGCATCTGCTTGGCATGCAGAAGGTCGCAGGTTCAATCCCCGTAATCTCCAATGAGAAGGATCTAGCAGGCAGTAATGTGAAAAGACCTCTGCTTGAGACCCTGGAGAGCCACTGCCACTAGAGAGTACCTACGTTGATAGTGCAGTGGTCTGGTGAAGTGTAAGGCAGCTGCACATGTTCAAGATTGTACCTTTAACAGCATGACCTGGGGAAAAAACTCAGCTTACATTTTCTAACCTACAGCCTGACGAAGAGCTCTGGCAAGCTTGAAAGCTTGCACAGTGTTTTGCATCAGTTTGGTTGATCCACACAGAAGTATGAAGAAGAAGAATTGCAGATTTATACCCCACCCTTCTCTCTGAATCAGAGTCTCAGAGCGGCATACAATCTCCTATATCTTCTCCCCCCACAACAGACACCCTGTGAGATGGGCGGGGCTGAGAGGGCTCTCGCAGCAGCTGCCCTTTCAAGGACAACCTCTGCCAGAGCTATGGCTGACCCAAGGCCATTCCAGCAGGTGCAAGTGGAGGAGTGGGGAATCAAACCCGGTTCTCCCAGATAAGAGTCCGCACACTTAACCACTACACCAAACTGGCTCTTGTAGTGAGCACAGGGAAAAACTGTGATGCAGTAATGAAAAGAATATAATCCAGATCCAACAAATTATTACAAAGTTTTTAAATAAAATGAATTTCACACGCCACAATCTATTAGTTCATGTCCGTTTCTTCTTTGTGGAGTCTTCAAAAAATGGACATGAACTAATGGACCAAATATTGGCACTTTTTTGTTGGAACTGATCTTTACAAAATATTGTTGTGTGCTTAATGCATATTGCCTAGGATTGGAATGGATGATCTCACCCAGTGGAAATATGAAATGAATGCCGTGTGTGCAATTCACTTTATTTAAAAATTTTGTAATAATTTGTTGGATTTGGATTATATTATTTTCGTTGTTGCGTCACAGTTTTTATTTTTATTTATTTTATTTGGTCAATTTATATTCTGCCCTTTCCCATGAGGGCTCAGTCATGGTAAAACAGTTAAAATACAACAATAACTTAATAATATATGAATAAAAACATAACTCAAAAATCCCTGTTCTCATCTCTCCATGATTCTCCCTATTGATATTGACCTCATAGAAGTATGGCATGGATTTTGTTCCCTAAAAGGTACTGTCTGTCTTCCAGCTGCCAAAACATCTGGAGAAGGGAATGAGGCCAATGAAAAAGGACTGACTGGGGTTTTCCACACAGATTCTTTGGCCCAGCTTAGATGCTGTCAGAAAGCAGGGGCTTTCCCCCACTTCCCCACAGTGTCGCAATGAAGCTAGATGTCCATCTAACAGCAATGCAAATCCTGTGAATTTAGGGGGAGGTATTTGTGAATTTCCTGCATTGTGCAGGGGGTTGGACTAGATGACTCTGGAGGCCCCTTCCAACTCTATGATTCTAGGCCTGTGTCATATGTCATTTTAAATCAGTAATCATCACATTGCATGGAACGTGCAGGGAACCTGCCATGTGGGAGCCCCACTGTTGCAATGGTGTATTAGGAGACACAGTGGCAATGGGGAGTTCACTCAAGATCGATGCCACACAGACGAGGTCACTGGAGTTAATCAACTGATTCTCAATGTGCCCTTTCAGGAAATCTGTCTGCTGACCTGGAATCTCTACAGTTATTTAAAGCTCAACATTTAACAAACGAGCCTTCCGAAAAGGGTGGAAAAGAGATCTAATAAATAAAGACAAATAAAACGTGCTTTTTAAAAGTATCCCATTCATTTAGATGGACAGCTTCATTAGTATCGACTGCGTTTCACACAAGAAACCTCTATAACGCTTATTTAGCCTCTAATGAACAAAGCAAGAGAAGCAGCCCACGAAAAATCGATATCGGCAACGTAAATCCATTCAAAATTGGATCGCTGTTTTAAAAAAAAATGGACTTTTCAGAAAAGCTAAGGAAATTCAATTGTAATAGTTTTGCCTGACACATATAATTCCAAAATTAATCACAGCCAGTTTTATCCTAATCTTCAGATGTTGTGATATGTAGAGGGCCACCTGAGAAACAAGAGGCCTCTCTTGCTCCTGAGAGAGCAGGACAATTATCATTTCATGTAAAATAGCTATATGTCCAGAAGAGTTCCCAGAGACATAGGCAGGTTTTTTTTTTGGGGGGGGGGGGGGGGGGTTGGAGCAGGAACCCACAGGAATGCAGTCCCGGCTGGCTTGGTATCAGGGGGTGTGGTCTAATATGCAAATGAGTCCTTGCTGGGCTTTCACGACAAAAAAGCCCTGTGTGAAACAATGGTGGCATCAAAGGGTGTGGCCTAATATGCAAATAAGTTCCTGCTGGGCTTTTTTTTGCCAAAAAAAGCCCTGGACATAGGTAAAATGTGTGTGGGGGTACCATCAGTCTCAACAAGAAAAGTGGGCTACATATAAAGTTAGCTCATGAAAAAGGTGACCTAAAGTTAACTTATATCTTGTTTTGTGTTATCGTCCTACTGTTTTGCTTTTATTCTATTGTTTTCAATTTGCATTGTAGGTTTTTATTGTCTAATTTATGCTGTGATCTGCCCTGAGCCCATTGTGGGAAAGGGCGGAATATAAGTCCGCTAAATAAAAATAAAAAATATATATCTGTTAAGGTCTAAGGAGCCTGATCTTGCATTATGTCCTTGCTTGGGAGCTCTGGTACACATGCAGAATTTCTCTCCCTGGAAAAGGCTTCTCTCTGTTCTTCTGAATGGAAGGAGAAAGACTCCAACCCTTCCTCCATTGAAAAGAACTACCGTATTTGCCGGCGTATAAGACGACTGGGCATATAAGACGACCCCCCAACATTTCCACTCAAAATATAGAGTTTGTCATATACTCGCCGTATAAGACTACCCCCTCTTCCACACACCATTGTACGGCTGCAGTGCGACCGCAGCGCCTCCGGCCCGCCCCTGCATCTCCCTGTGACCAGCACTAGTGCACATGTGCGAGCTCTGCGTAGACAAGAGGTGGGCCGGAGCGCCGCTGCTTCCCGCTGAGCAGAACGGGCTGGTCACGCCGAAAAGGCTGGCACCCCTGTCTCGCTGCTGATGCTCGCTGCAGCCACGCTGATGACCCGCCGCGGTCGCGCTTGATACCGCGTGATGCTGGACGGTATGTAGAATGAGGTTGGCGGGCATCGGGAGGCCACTATGGGCACCGAGCGAGCATCGGAAGGCCACTATGGGCAGCTATGTCTATCCCAACTGAAGTGCACCCGGCGTATAAGACGACCCCCCCACTTGGAGGCATGTTTTTCAGGGCAAAAAAGTAGTCTTATACGCCAGCAAATACTGTATATGGCTTCCTGGATGGGGGAACTCCATGCGGATAGGAAGGGAAAGGCATGCAGATGTAGGCTTGAATATGAACACAGCAGTCTGCGTATGCAATCTCTCCGCTCTCCAATTATTCTTGAAAACCACTAATCTACATGAAGGAATGAAATTCTGCCAGGGCATATGATCCTGGAGCGGGCACGAGTTCATTTCAAGCTGTACAATCCCGCTGCAGTCAATGGGGACTGAAATAAAAAGAGGTTCAAATGTCAATTTAAGCAACTTGCTTGTACAAGCTGTCAGCAATTTGAGCATTCTGATGTTGCACACCCTTCCTCTTTCCTCACCGCACACCACGGCCCAGGCTAAGAGTTTGGGTTGCCAACAGCCCTCCCTTTAAAAGAAGCTTAGTGCGTGGAGATGGACAGGTGAAGCTTTTCACAGCAGGGAGAAAAATAATAATAATAAGAAGATATTGGATTTATCTCCCGCCCTCCACTCCAAAGAGTCTCAGAGCGGCTCACAATCTCTTTTACCTTCCTCCCCCACAACAGACACCCTGTGAAGTGGGTAGGGCTGGAGAGGGCTCTCACAGCAGCTGCCCTTTCAAGGACAGAGTCCCAGAGCCACTCACAATCTCCTTTCCCTTCCTCCCCCACAACAGACACCCTGTGAGGTGGGTGGGGCTGAGAGAAGAAGAAGAAATTGGATTTATATCCCACCCTTCTCTCTGAATCAGAGACTCAGAGTAGCTTAAGGTCTCCTTTATCTTCTCCCCCCACAACAGACACCCTGTGAGGTGGGTGGGGCTGGAGAGGGCTCTCCCAGCAGCTGCCCTTTCAAGGACAACCTCTGCCAGAGCTATGGCCGACCCAAGGCCATTCCAGCAGGTGCAAGTGGAGGAGTGGGGAATCAAACCCGGTTCTCCCACATAAGAGTCCGCACACTTAACCACTACACCAAACTGGCTCTCCACTTAGCCTCTACTAAAGAGGCAGAAATAGCCTACCTGTGGGAATTATACAATTAAGGTTAAAATCCTGGGAATGAACCCTCTAAGAAAACGGGGCTTGAAAATCCCTACTTAAAAGCTTACTCCCTATTACCAGTCTGTTTTTAACAGAAATATTCCCAGTATGTGGAAGCTTCTTCCTTGAAAACTAAAGAGCTGGAAGCTATGATTTGCTGTTTCCTTCTGTCCAGAAACAAAGCATGAAATACAGTTAGTTACACTTTGCAAACCAATATAGTTACAGCTTCCATGATGATAGGAAGCATGACACAGGAGAAGTTCTGGCGCAGATACAATCAAGGAACATTTTACGGCTAGCGTTCTCACGTTCTAAGGCAGCAGTTCCCCGGTATGGTGACCCACATGTCCGAATTTACTTTGTGTGTGACCCATCCGAGGCTGGACCAAAGCTTTTTGGGCTCTAGGCAAACTATGACCTTGGCATCCATCAAGTTCAGCATTCTACAATTGCTATCCAAAGATTTTTGAGAAACCAATCAACATCACACAGCTGCCGCCACTATGAATTCTAAGCAAGTGGCATTCCAACACACACAGTCTTTGCATATGGAGATTACATTCCAGCCTCTGGCCATCTTCTTCTCCACTTCTTGCTCTAAACCCACCCAAGAGCCTAAGAAACTTATCCTCGTAACCATCAAGACACCTGTATATGCAGTGAAGGGGGGAATAAAGGAACGTATTGTTCCCAGAGTCAGACCTTGGTTTCCAAAATATGAGAGCAAGAGAGCGATTGAGAGGCATGGTGGAGCCCTGCCCAGGTAAGCCCAATCTCATTACACCTTGGAAGCTAAGCAGGGTTGACTCTGGCAAGTACTTGGAAGGGAGACCTCCTTGGAATAGTAGTAGTTGGGAGGGGGGAGGCAGGGCCTGGCTTTATTCAGCCACTTCTCTGAATATCTTCCAGGCCTCCAGTAGAGGTCAGTCAGCAGCAGTCACCATGACTTCCAAGTGCAGAAAGACACAGACACACACAAAATACAAAATATACCCAAAGGGGGGCGGGGGGAGAAAGAAAGGGCATGGTGGCCATTACAGAGTATTGGCTTGCAACACACTTGAAGAGGCTTCATGACCCACAGGTTAGGAAATAGTGTTCTAATGCAGTGGTCCCCAACCTTTTTGGCACCACGGACCGGTTTTGTGGAAGGCAATTTTTCCACGGACCGGGGGGTGGGGGGAGGAGTGATAGTTTCAGGATGATACAATTTTGCACTTTATTTTGGTGTGGTGGTTAAGTGTGCAGACTCTATCTGGGAGAACCAGGTTTGATTCCCCACTCCTCCACTTGCAGCTGCTGGAATGGCCTTGTGTCAGCCATAGCTCTCTTATCTGGGAGAACCGGGTTTGATTCCCCACTCCTCCACTTGCAGCTGCTGGAATGGCCGTGGGTCAGCCAGAGCTCTCTTATCTGGGAGAACCGGGTTTGATTCCCCACTCCTCCAGTTGCAGCTGCTGGAATGGCCTTGGGTCAGCCAGAGCTCTCTTATCTGGGAGAACCGGGTTTGATTCCCCACTCCTCCACTTGCAGCTGCTAAGATGGCCTTGTGTCAGCCAGAGCTCTCTTATCTGGGAGAACCGGGTTGGATTCCCCACTCCTCCACTTGCAGCTGCTGGAATGGCCTTGGGTCAGCCATAGCTCTCTTATCTGGGAGAACCGGGTTTGATTCCCAACTCCTCCACTTGCAGCTGCTGGAATGGCCGTGGATCAGCCACAGCTCTTGCAGAGTTGTCCTTGAAAGGGCAGTTTCTGGGAGAGCTCTCTCAGCCCCACCTACCTCACAGAGTGTCTATTGTGGAGGTAGAAGATAAAGGAGATTGTGAGCTGCTCTGAGATTCGGAGTGGAGGGCAGGATATAAATCCACTGTCGTCGTCTTATTATTATTACTCTATTGTAATACATACTGAAATAATTATACAACACACGACCCAGTTGCTAACAGGCCACGGACTGCTACCGGTCCACGGTCCGGGCGTCGGGGACCCCTGTTCTAATGCATACCTGTACTGTGAAGGAAGCTCTTCTCCATTGGGAAGGTGAGGAATCTCTGGAGGGGTTATGAAGACGGTATGCTCACTTCTGTAGGACTCATCCAGTTCTATAAGCCGCACATCACCAGTCCTATCAGTATCTACCTGGACAAAGCAGATCGACAGGGAGAGTTACATATCCGGCACTGCACAGATCTAGATGGTATGTGGGTATGGAGAAGCAAAAAAAGTATTGAAAAATTTAATACACAATCTATATCCCATCATGTTATGACCTTTCAATTATTCTTAACACAGGCCTTTGTCGAACCCTAAAAATTAAGATAAAAAACACTTAGTTTTTTTTAGAGAGCCAGTTTGGTGTAGTGATTAAGTATGCGGACTCTTATCTGGGAGAACCGGGTTTGATTCCCCACTCCTCCACTTGCACCTGCTGGAATGGCCTTGGGTCAGCCATAGCTCTGGCAGAGGTTGTCCTTGAAAGGGCAGCTGCTGTGAGAGCCCTCTCCAGCCCCACCCACCTCACAGGGTGTCTGTTGTGGGGGAGGAAGGTAAAGGAGATTGTGAGCCGCTCTGAGACTCTTCGGAGTGGAGGGCGGGATATAAATCCAATATCTTCTTCTTCTTTAAAAATAATTTGTTTGAACATGAATTCAGCATATTACAGAGATCTACAGTAAGCAGCACTATAGGCACTTATTCACTTGGATAATTATCCTGCAAATAGGTTCATAGTTTTTCCATACAGAATATTTTTCAGCCACTCATAATCTTAAGAACATAAGAGAAGCCCTGTTGGATCAGGCCAGTGGCCCCTCCAGTCCAACACTCTATGTCACAGAAGAACATAAGAGAAGCCCTGTTGGATCAGGCCAGTGGCCCATCCAGTCCAACACTCTGTGTCACACAGTGGCCAAAAAAATCAGGTGCCATCAGGAGGTCCACCAGTGGGGCCAGGACACTAGACGCCCTCCCACTGTGCCCCCCCCAAGCACCAAGAATACAGAGCATCACTTGCCCCAGACATAAGAGAAGCCATGTTGGATCAGGTCAATGGCCCATCCAGTCGAACACTGTGTCACACAGTGGCCAAAACAAACAAAAAGCCAGGTGCCGTCAGGAGGTCCACCAGGACACTAGAAGCCCTCCCACTGTGCCCCCCAAGCACCAAGAATACAGAGCATCACTTGCCCCAGACATAAGAGAAGCCATTTTGGATCAGGCCAATGGCCCATCCAGTCCAACACTCTGTGTCACACAGTGGCCAAAAAAATCAGGTGCCATCAGGAGGCCAGGGCACTAGAAGTCCTCCCACTGTGCCCCCCTCCCCCAAGCACCAAGAATACAGAGCATCACTGCCCCAGACAGAGAGTTGCAACGATAAGCTGTAGAATGTATAAGTGTTTTAACTGAGAGCATAATGTGCGTTTGCTGTCGTAACTGTTTTGCTTTTTTATATATCGCCTGAGTGCGCTATCTTAAGAGAAAACTGAAGAATAATAAAGCTTATCTGTTGTTCTGAAAACATCTCTGAGTCTCATGTATTAGGTCTTAAGAGCATCGGGTTGTTTGGGGAACTGTGGTAAGAGAAAGTGTTTATAAAATATGTATAAAGAGAAAATTCTCCAACAGTGAGCAAAAATGGTGAGAGTCTGGAAAGAAAGGAAGGACATCTCTCTCTCCAGGTAGTCAGGATACAACCACTGTGGACAATCTGGGACTCAAAAGGCACTCTAAACTGCTTTTCCCCAGAACTGCAAAACACTTTATAGCACATCTGACTGCGTGTACTATTGGCAATGAAGAAATATTTCCAATATGCTTACTTTGTTTACACAGTCATCGAAAAATGCAAGGCTTGTATCTTTATCACTGACAAAGGAGCACTCTTCGATGAAGCGAATAAACGTCTGTGTCTTGGTCATCAGTGTGTAAAACTTCTGATGCGAACGATCACGA
This sequence comes from Heteronotia binoei, assembly GCF_032191835.1. NCBI lineage: Eukaryota > Metazoa > Chordata > Lepidosauria > Squamata > Gekkonidae > Heteronotia > Heteronotia binoei. The sequence goes on along the minus strand of NC_083241.1, from coordinate 4,939,466 downwards.
CTTTTTAAGAATCCTGTGAAGAAAATGGTGGTATTGTCAATATACTTGTCACAGAAATCTAAAAACTGAGAACAAACAGATGAACTGTACTGTAAGGGGGGGCATTCAGAACCTGCTCCTCTGTTGATCCCCCCCCCTCAAAGGCCTCAGGATTGGGAGGGGCTTTCCAGCATCTCACTCCTCTTCCTCCTGCTGCCAGCTCCCTCGCTCACAGCCTACAGAGGGCAGCCAAGCGCCCTCCCCACCAGGCCCCTCCCAGTTGCTATTAAAGATGGTCTGAAAAATCACGTGTGCCTTTTCCCAGCCCGTTCTCTCACAGAGATTCCCTTTCCCAAGGAAGAAAGGGAGTCACTCAGTTTCTCCTGAAGCAGCCCCAAGCCTCTGTTGAACAGCGGCTCTTTAGAGACATGCTATCAGGATGGCAATCTTTCCCACCATCCGGACAAAGCACCCAAGGAAAACCCCTTATCCCACCCCAGGTGGCAATATCAAAAACCTCACTAATTAATATTGTGGTTTATTTTATATACTTATGCCCTTCCCCCTCCCATCAAGGAGGACCCAAAGCAGCTTTACAGCCTTCTCCTCTCTTCCGTTTTATTCTCACAACAACCCTGTGAGGTAGGTGAGGGCCAAGAGTGTGTGGCCGGCCTCCAACCAGCCAGGTGAAATGGGGATTCCAACTTGTATCTCCCATCTAGACCCGAGTCCAACATTTTAATCACACCACTTCAGCTGCGGCGGTCAATTGCACTGTGACTAGAGGTGTTAGCCAATAACAGTGTTTTAAAAAGACAAATAAAAGTGGAGATTAAGGGTGCTTTTTCACTGACTTGGCTTAACCAACTATAATCTAAATTACCTTTCAATACCAATCTAAAATCTACATCGGTCAGGATTATTTGATTTCTTTTCAGAGCTCCACTTTGTACTAATAGCAGCATCACACACACAAACGTACCAGAAACTCAAATGTATTTTTACTGTGCTAAATGCCCTAAAACTACATCTGATACAAAACTTTGCCTGAAGCCAAATTTGAGAGAAATCTTGAGGGTCATACTCAGATGAAAGAAAATGCAGGAGTGTTAAAAGTAAAGGTAGTCCCCGGTGCAAGCACCAGTTATTTCCAACTATGGGGTGATGTCGCATCATGACATTTTCACAGCAGACTTTTTACTGCGTAGTTTGCCAATGCTTTCCCCAGTCAGCTACATTCCCCCTCAAGCAAGCGGGGGACTCATTTTATCGACCTCGAAAGGATGGAAGGCTGAGTCAACCTTCAGCCGGCTACCTGAACCCAGCTTCCACTGGGATCAAACTCAGATCGTGAGCAGAGAGATTAGACTCCAGTACTGCAGCTTTATCACTCTGAGCCATGGGGCTCCTCTACAGGAGTGTTAGAGGAACTGAAATACAACTATGCTTTAGCTGGCTAAAAACTGCCCCAACAAACTCAGCCCAGTCCCTTACGATTTCTTCCTCTCCATTTGTAAACTCCACACTCAAGCTTCTGATTTGTTCCTGTACCTTGCAGTTCAAAGAGAGAACTGGCGTCTGTTGCTGTTTCAGAAGGTGCTTGGGTAATAGGCCTCAGGTAGGACCTGTAACCTTTTAGTAGAGAGGCCATGAAACAGAGAAATGCTTCCTGGATCTCCACATCTAATAAGTGCATCTTGGTTCCCGAATTGAAATCATAGTCATTCATAGCCAATTCCATCAATGCATCGTCCCTTGGTCTTTGCTGCACTGTGAATGAAGATGAAAAAGGGAAAATAATTACCAATGTTAACAGAAAGTGGTTGTCTTTCATTTCCACAACGCTCGTTTCAATGCCAAGTTCGTTAACCTGCCTTGCTAAAACAAAATGACTTATGGCCTCTTAAAGACTAATGAATTCTGGTGGAAGTTGTATACTGAATTCTGGTGTTGTTTTATACTGTTTTTAGAATGTTATCTGCTCTGAGCCCGTTTTTGGGAAAGGGCAGAATATAAATTGCCTGAATAAATAAGTTTTTATAAGCCACAGCCCACTTTGACAAATGAAGGACTTCTTACATTCAGTTGGCAGACAGAGCCAGCTGGCAGCAGAGAATTGGGAGAGATTACAAAGTAAGTTCAGAAGGGCCCAGTTTCTTATATCACATATTCTCAGGGCATGTGTTTGTTACACCACACTGCAAAGCACACATGAAAACAAGATTGCTGATAAATTATCAGAGGAAGATGAATCAGACTAGTGTACATGCATATACCTGAAAGGAAGGGCAATGCCATTCCTTAGAGTTAACTATCTGAGTTATTATTGCACCCAAATCTCTGCATTTTGTTCCCTCTCGAGACCCAGCGTGGTGTAGCAGAGTGTCAGACTAGGATCTGGGAGATCCAAGTTCAAATCCCCACTCTGCTGGGGGACCTTGAGCGAGTCACATATTCTCAGCCTAACCTAACACAGAGGGATTGTTGTTTGGATCAGATAGAGAAATGTAAGCTGCTTCAGTCCCCACTGGAGAGAAAGGGCGAATACAAATGAAGTAAATATATAAACAGCATTCCTGGTTAGCTGCTTCTTGCAAGAGTTTCCCTACTCAGCAGTGCCATGGAAGACTCTTGGGGAAACTGCACTTCCTGGTCTCTCTTTGCAACTAACATCCTTCCACTGTCTGAGAACTCTTTGCCAATGTCATGCATTGAATGAGTGGGCTCTTGGTCATAATAGTTTACACCGCACAATAAATGCGTTAGTCTTTAAAGTGCCACAAAACTCTTTGTCACTTTGGCTGCAGAAGACTGTCACAGGTACATCCCTCTGGAACTTGCTGAGAGAATTCTGCTACCACAAGCACCACCGGATATCCCTTCTTATCAAAAACTCAATGGCTGCTTGACTGATTTGCGTCCTTCAAGGTGCTGTTCGCAAGCCCATGATGCACTGCCAAATGTGACATGGTTTAATTTTACACAGGATGCTCACGAACTTTGGAAGGAATATTTTGAAGTCTCCGACGACCGCCTAAAAGCACTTTGCTACCTGACCCAAGATTGGCCACCTCTTCTGTGATGTCAAAACGGTTAAGTCACTGGGGCCACAGATCTTACATAACCGCTGAGCCACTATGTACTAAGGTTGCCAAATCCCCAGGTGGGGGCAGGGGATCCCCTGGTTTGGAGGCCCTCCCCCCGCTTCAGGGTTATCAGAAAGCAGGGGAGGGAGGAAAATGTCTGCTGGGCACTCCATTATTCCCTATGGAGACCGATTCCCATAGGGTGTAATGGAGAATTGATCTGCGGTTATCTAGGGCTCTGGGGGGATTTGTTTTTTGAGGTAGAGGCACCAAATCTGCAGCACAGTATCTGATGCCTCTTCTCAAAGGGCCCTCCAAGTTTCAAAAGGATTGGACCAGGGGGTCCAATTCTATGAGCCCCGAAAGAAGGTGCCCCTGTCCATTATTTCCAATGGAGGGAAGGCATTTAAAAGGTGTGCGGCCCCTCTAAATCTGATGGCCAGAACCCAGTTGTGGAGTTCAGTTGTGCTTGTCGCAACCTGTCTCCTGGCTCCACCCCCAAAGTCCCCAGATATTTCTTGAATTGGACTTGGCAACCCTACTATGTACATTAACTAATGGCACCAAAAGAGGAGAAGAGGAACACAGGGCTATCATGAGAAAGCTTCAATAAAGCTTGTGGCCCACACTATCGATCAGCATTTTGTTAAGTTGCCTAAATCTGGTTTAAATATAGCTCACTGTTTACTTAACGTGGCGGGGAAGCATGAAAATCACTAGTTTCGGCAACGTACAAAAGACCTAGACAGGCACATTTACGTTCACAGAACAGTAGGTTGCTATGGAAACACTGACAGAATTGGTCTCGGTAGAAACTCAGTGACATCTGCAAAGAAAAAAGGGCAATTTATGTAAAATGCTGAAATATATACACCGTTTAAGTCAGGGGGTAGGGGTGGGATTGGAATAGAAGTTCTGGATGACTGCTGTGACATCCTTATTAAGCACTTTGATGAAACTGTTCGCATCGAATCCAACTTGGACTGGATATCCCCTTTCCATGGAACAGAGCTATCAAATGATGATTTCCCACCGCTGTGGTGTGACAATGTGAAGATGAAGAAGAAGAAGAAGATATTGGATTTATATCCCGCCCTCCACTCCGAAGAGTCTCAGAGCGGCTTACAATCTCCTTTATCTTCCTCCCCCACAACAGACACCCTGTGAGGTGGGTGGGGCTGGAGAGGGCTCTCCCAGCAGCTGCCCTTTCAAGGACAACTTCTGCCAGAGCTATGGCTGACCCAAGGCCATTCCAGCAGCTGCAAGTGGAGGAGTGGGGAATCAAACCCGGTTCTCCCAGATAAGAGTCCGCACACTTAACCACTACACCAAACTGGCTCTCTGAATAGGGAACTTGTAAAGCTAAACGACTCGGACTGCTTTTTATGCACAAAAAATGTTTTTTAAAATAAATTATTTGGAGGGCAAAAACCACCAGGGGTTGCACCTCGGCCACTCTCTTTTACTTCAACAGAATTCCACAGGTCTCCAGAGACCATCAACGGTTCCCCTCAGAGAAAAATGCAGAGTTAGCAGAAAGGAGGAGGACGTGGTGAAGAAAAGCAGGACGGATTCCGGTTCTTCTGAATGGGGATCCAGAAAATCTTACGATTACTTTGCGTGGCTGACATTTAAAGCCATCTTCAGAGAAATTCTGATATTTGAGAGCTCAGAGTTGCAGTACGAACTGTGGCATTACAACACATGCACCTCCAGGAAGAGATGCTAGTTTCCGGTGCCTAAACCTGAATAACATTAACATATTCCAAGTATTATTCCCATTGTTCATATTTCTGAAACACTTGAGAGAATCCTTCAGTTATTTATGGGGGAAAGTTATCTGCACTGTTAGAATTCTGTTGTTTGTTTTAGGCTTCAACAAGGCGGATGACAAACAACAACAACAATTTTTATTTATATCCCGCCCTCCCCGCCGGAGCAGGCTCAGGGCGGCTAACAACATTATTTCATACATTGGTCATACAATATTAAATAAAACTACATTAACAATCTAATTAAAATTCTGATTAAAATTCTAAAACTAATAAAATTAATAAAATGTACTAGTGCTATATTACGTATTACGTTTGTGATGGCGAGTTCTTTAGCAGTTTCCCTCTTAATCCGTCAGTGAAGGCCAATTGGAAGAGGGTAGTCTTGCAGGCCCTGCGGAACTGTTCAAAGTCCCGCAGGGCCCGCATTTCCTCTGGAAGTTGGTTCCATAGGCGTGGAGCCATAGTAGAGAAGGCTCGGTTGCGGGTGCTTTGCAACTTCACCTCTTTCGGCCCGGGAATGTTCAGCAGGTTTTTCCCGGCTGACCTCAGTGCTCTCTGGGGTTCATACGGGGAGAGACGGTCCCTAACGTAGGCAGGGAATAAATAAATTCCCTGCACGTCACTGGCCATGTCATGGTCATGTGGATAAGATTTTTAATCATTTTCCCCTCTAAAATGTAGTTGATTCCTTATGTTCATGACTACATGCTAATAGTTTGTCTGAAAGCCCGCTTCTTCATAAACAGAGGTAATAGGAAATATATTTTATAGCTTGCATAAAGTACCAGAACATGTTGTGCCACAACTTGGGCTACGCTTATCAAGAAAAACATGCACATATTTTTTAAAAAATACTTAAACTTTGGGTTCTCTATGGATTTGTCCCATTTGCCTCTATGGTCAATTCTTTTCATTGAGATAGTAACAACTATAAAAGGTACAAGAAAGAGATGCTGAAATCTGATCTCTCTGATGCTGCTGCTTACAGATATGAGGACATAAACCATTTATTCTGCCAAACTAACATACTCTAAATCAGGGTTGTCAAACATGTGGCTCAGGGGCCAAATCAGGCCCCCAGAGGGCTCCTATGAGGCCCCTAAGTAACTGGCTGTCATCTGCTTCCTTCTCCTTCTCTCTTGTTTCCTTCTGCATCACAGCTTGCTTTGCAAGGCTTGCTCAATCACACAGGAGCTACAGCGCAAAACCCTCTATTTTTTTCCATTGGCTGAGGCTCCTTCTTTGGGTGAGGGAGGAGAGGGAGAGCTTGCTTTGCCAGCCTCTCTCAATCACACAGCAGAGCTCCTGAGCCAAGCCTCTCATCCTTCTATTGGCTGGGCTCCTCCCCCTCCTAGTCCTCTGGGGAAGGAAGGAAGAGTCTGAGCTTCCTTTGCCTGGTTCCTCGGATTACACAGAAGAGATACAAAGAAAGCACCTTTAAGACTAAGTGCTAATGTTTCAAGCATGTTTTATTTTAATCATGTTTGTGTGTGTCCTTTATAAAGTTTATATCTCTACTACCTCATCTTAAATAGGAACACAGAAAGCCCAGCCTAACATGGCCCAGCCCAACAAGGTCTCATTTCTGTCAGATCCGGCCCTCATAACAAATGAGTTCGACACTCCTGCTATAAACGGTTTCAGGGCACCAACAGGAAAAATACCAGAAATGATACAAGGGCCATGCAGTTTATTATAAAGAACTAGAAGCACGCTAAACAACCTAAATAGAGCACAGGGGATAGGGTTGCCAATCCCCAGGTGGGGGCAGGGGATCCCCCGGTTTGGAGGCCCTCCCCCCCCCCGCTTCAGAGTCGTCAGAAAGCAGGGGGAGGGGAGGGAAATGTCTGCTGGGAACTCTCTTATTCCCTATAGAGATTTATTCCCATAGAAAATCATGGAGAATTGATCCACGGGTATCTGGGGCTCTGGGGGGGCTGTTTTTTGGGGTAGAGGCACCAAATTTTTAATATAGAATCTAGTGCCTCTCCCCAAAATACCCACCAAGTTTCAAAAAGATTGGACCAGGGGGTCCAATTCTAGGAGCCCCAAAAGAAGGTGCCGCTATCCTTCATTATTTCCTATGGAAGGAAGGCATTGAAAAGGAGTGCGGTCCCTTTAAATGTGATGGCCGGAACTCCCTTTGGAGTTCCATTATGCTTGTCACAGCCTTGATCTTGGCTCCATCCCTAATGTCTCCTGGCTCCACCCCCAAAGTCTCCTGGCTCCACCTCCAAAGTCCCCAGATATTTCTTGACTTGGACTTGGCAGCCCTAACAGGGGAGAATCATTGGGGCATGAGCGACAGACCTTTCCCATCACTTCCTCATTAACCTTCATACTGTGTCATCTAGGAACAATCTTTTAAATATATACCATCCATATCATGTACAGCACATGATATGTATTTCTTGTATTTAAGTCAGCTGAAGTCACCTCCCCCCTACTAAACAGTGCCTATTTTGTAACCCTCTGAACTGCTTGGTGAACCAAGGCAAACGCCAAACTTATGGTCATTTCCTCACTTACGTTCCGTTAGCTGCTGAAACAGGTTATTCAAAGTGTTCAACAGGTTTTTGCAAGGTTTCTTTGGCAAAATCTTCCACGCAATGTTTCTCTTCTCTCCAGGTCTAAAAGAAGAAGGCACATTTTAATACTTACAGAGAAAAGTATGGGGTTATTTTTAAAAATTCTTTGTCAGATCACTTTTGGCGTGCTTGCAGCTAGAAATCATGAACTGATGTGAAAAAAAAACGCCTAAATGCAATAGATATGTTTTTTTTAAAAATGGCTGCAAATAGATGGCACCTCACACAATGGATCTTGCATTGCTATCAAAATCAGGGGTGTCAAACATGCAGTTTGGGGGCCGAATCAGGCCCCCGGAGGGCTCCTAACAGGCCCTCAAGCAACTGGCTGTCATCTGCTTTTCTCTCCCTCTCTCTTGCTTCCTTCTGCATAACAGCTTGCTTTGCCAGGCTTGCTCAATTGCACAGGAGCTACAGAGCAAAGCCTCTGTTTTCTCCATTGGCTGCGGCTTCTCCCTTGGGGAAGAAGTGGGGAGGAACAGCATGCCTTGCCCTCAGTCACACAGCAGAGCTACTGAACCAAGCTTCTCTTCCTTCTATTGACTGAGACTTCTCCCACCCCAGTCCCTGGGGAAGGAAGTAAAGAGCCAGAGCTTCCTTTGCCCAGTTCCCTGGATCCCATGGGAGAAATACAAAGAAAGCACCTTTAAGACCAATGAATACTGATGTTTTAAGCATGATTTAATTTTTTTTAAAAAATATGTGTTTGTGTTCTTTATAGGATTTATATCTCTGCTACCTAATCTTAAATAGGTACACACATGGCCCAGCCCAAGGTCTCATTTATGTCAGAACCGGCCCTCATAACAAACGAGTTCGACACCACTGCTCAAGATTGTTCATGCATTTGCTCTGTTGCTGATGGAAACCCTCCCGGGATGAGCAGGGATTCTCCCTCCCCTCTTTTCTGTAGAAAGCACTGAGTGCACTGCTTGTTTCTATTAATATTTTAAAGGTTTTCCATTCCTTTGCTTCCACGCTAATTTATTCAGCTTCTCCTCTAACCGCCCCCAGTCTTACTGCCTCTGGATAACGGTTACTTTCAACTACGTTTTCTTTTAAGCTTGTGAGAGTTGCACAGTGAGATACCCGAAATCTGTACAGGCACAAACAAGCTTACAGATGGTTCGCTTTTGATGGTGTGCGTGTGCATAAAAAGGTTACAGACGACCTTCTTGTGCAGCTTTTCTTCCCGATGAAGTTGGCAAAGGCTGGACCACCAACAACTACAGGAGAAAAAATTATCTAAACCCTGCTTTCAGACTGTGTGGTCTTAAGTAGCAGCCCTTATCCACGTAAGCTTTGACTGATGCTTTTAGGAAAGCTACCGGCAGAAATGATTAAGACGATACAATCTGAAGATTATAGCTGAGGCAGCTCCTATGTCTGTGTGATCCTCTAATAACGGGGAATAGTTTTTGAGGCAGAGTGTGGCAACACATGAAAATACGGTTCTATTAATTATCATCTGGCTAACTGTCAAGCCCAGATATTCCCAATAATGAAGTCCTTTGTTTTATTTCAAATAGAATGGTTTATTCCGGAATTCAAAGGTGCCCAAGGAACACGATCCTTGGAAATACTGAGACACCAGAGGTTATATGGTGCTATATAGGGTATCATAAACGGTTACAAAAAAGCGCTTCATTCAAACCTAAAGTTCAAAGGGTACAGCAGTAACTTTCTTTTACACCACAAAAGCATTCTAACACTACATCTCTAACTGATAACAAGCCTGTGAAGGAAGCCTGTGAAAATTAGGGAATGCACTCTTCAGACACAGCATATCTTTCCCAGTAACATCAACATTCTTGGCCGTTGTGGACAAGCTGTAAATAATGGAGAATGGCCAGAGCATCGGTTTGACATTTGTTCAGCCGTCTTATATCAAAATAGTCGGGCTTGACACTAACATCTTGCAGAAGGCATTATGGACCACCTGAAGCTGTTTGTTTTGGTTGCCATCTTGTTTCCGACTGCTTTAAATTTGGTTTTTAGATTATATGTTTTTTATGGGTTTTTTATACGTTGTATGCCCTGAGCCCACTTGTGGGGTAGGACAGACAGGCTGTAAGTCTAAATAAATAAATAATGAATAGCCAGCACATATATCTTTATCTCTTGATGAAGAATAGCCAGTTAGGTCCCGGGAGAGATGGCGTGGAATTTTTCCAAATGAATGAAATAACAGTGTCGTTGGCTAAGAAGAATTAGTTTTTTATACCACGCTCTTCACCACTCAAAGAAGTCTCAGAGAGGCTTACAATTGCCTTCCCTTCCTCTCTGCACATTAGACACCCTGTGAAGTAGGTGGGGCTGAGAAAGCTCTGTTGTGACTGACCCAAGGTCACCCAGCTGGCTGTATGTGGAAGAGTGGAGAATCAAACCTAGTTCTCCAGATTAGAATCCGCAGCTCTTAACTGCTGCACCACACTGGCTCTTGGAGCTTAATACATGAGTGTGCTAAGAGCCTTTGCCCCAGTTCAGAATACAGACCTGCATTACACGGCTGGTTGTAAGAATCACAATGTTTGTGAAGGGCTCTGAAATATTTATCATACGTAAGTAAACTATTATATGATCTGTGGGTGAGAATGAACCATGCCAAAACTAACGCCACAGACAAAATGATCCCCTCAAATCGAAACAGAACATTTTTCAGGTTCACAGTCAGTCAGTTCACAGGTTCAGCTGTAAAGTCATAAAACAGCATAAATATACACAGGAAAAGACAGCATGGTTTTCTTTCTCCAGTAAGCAGAACAAGGAAATGAAGAAAATGAGATTCCATTGCTGCGCTCACTGCTAAATTGCTACGATACAGTATAGAAAAGTAGTTTGTGCTTACTGTGAAATGGTGTTTGTATCTAGGTCGACGCAGCTAACATCTGGCGGAGGGTCATAGAGATCAAAGTATCTTGAATCAATCCCCACTATAAACGGGCATGGTGCAGTCAAAACATCTGCCAAGGCCAGAGGGCAAAGAGGAATGTACGGGCACGGCCAGTGGAAAGGAAAGATCATCTTTTTTAAAAAGAAAGAGGGAAACATATGCGTTGGATATGAATAAGCAGAAAAGCTCCAGACAGTTGTCGCCACGTGATGGACATTCAACACGAACGTTAGCGACGGACAACACGAATCTTATTTAGCTCCTGTAGACAGGCATCAGGCCCCTTTTCTTTTTCAAACGTTGAGCATTTTGCCTTGTGCAAAAGGAAGATGAAGAAGATGAAGATATTGGATTTATATCCCGCCCTCCACTCCGAAGAGTCTCAGAGCGGCTCACAATCCCCTTTCCCTTCCTCCCCCACAACAGACACCCTGTGAGGTAGATGAAGATATTGGATTTATATCCCGCCCTCCACTCCGAAGAGTCTCAGAGCGGCTCACAATCTCCTTTCCCTTCCTCCCCCACAACAGACACCCTGTGAGGTAGATGAAGATATTGGATTTATATCCCGCCCTCCACTCCGAAGAGTCTCAGAGCGGCTCACAATCTCCTTTACCTTCCTCCCCCACAACAGACACCCTGTGAGGTAGATGAAGATATTGGATTTATATCCTGCCCTCCACTCCGAAGAGTCTCAGAGTGGCTCACAATCTCCTTTACCTTCCTCCCCCACAACAGACACCCTGTGAGGTAGATGAAGATATTGGATTTATATCCTGCCCTCCACTCCGAAGAGTCTCAGAGCGGCTCACAATCTCCTTTCCCTTCCTCCCCCCACAACAGACACCCTGTGAGGTAGATGAAGATATTGGATTTATATCCCGCCCTCCACTCTGAATCTCAGAGTCTCAGAGCGGCTCACAATCTCCTTTACCTTCCTCCCCCACAACAGACACCCTGTGAGGTGGGTGGGGCTGGAGAGGGCTCTCACAGCAGCTGCCCTTTCAAGGACAACCTCTGCCAGAGCTATGGCTGACCCAAGGCCGTGCTAGCAGGTGCAAGTGGAGGAGTGGGGAATCAAACCCGGTTCTCCCAGATAAGAGAGCTAAGGCTGACCCAAGGCCATTCCAGCAGGTGCAAGTGGAGGAGTGGGGAATCAAACCCATTTCTCTCAGATAAGAGTCCGCACACATAACCACTACACCAAAAGGAAAGGAGGCCTCCAGGAATTTCTCACGAGCAAAAGCCCTAGTCACACAAACAGTAGTTGCTCCAGAGCAGGGGTGGCCAAACTATGGCCCAGGAGCCACATGGGCTCTTTCATGCCCCAGGCTTGCTCTGCCAGTCTGAAACAAACATTCTCTTCTGCAGGGAGACAGAACAGCCTAGCATCAGATGACAAAACAGCTTTAAAAGCCCATCTGCATAAACATCCAATGCAGAAGGTAAAACAACAAACAAAACACTTAAAACATGACACACACACACGTATTGTGTGGCTCTCAAAGCCCCCCCCCCCCACCCCACTGGTCAGCTAGGAGAAGAGATTTCCCTCTTTAAATAACTTCGCCAAGTCAGCTGGCAGCTTGGAGAATCAATTTAAAATTAAAGTTGCTTTCTTTCCACCTCCCCTCTCCATCTTCCTTGAGGCTCTCAAACATCTGATGTTTATTCTATGTGGCTCTTTTGTTAAGCAAGTTTGGCTACTCCTGCCCCAGAGTATTTGCCTGTGCCCATTCACATCATTAGAGCTCGCGTAAGAGAACATTCCAAGGGATCGTGCCCCAGGCTTGCTCTGCCAGTCTGAAACAAAACATTCTCTTCTGCAGGGAGACAGAACAGCCCAGCGTCCGATGACAAAACAGCTTTAAAAGCCCATCTGCATAAACATCCGAAGGAGGAGAAGGTAAAACAACAAACAAAACACTTAAAACATGACACACACACTGACACACACAAATCCTTCAGTGGTGTACCATACAGTTAGGTGTACCATACAGCTCCTTTGGTGTACCATACAGCTCAGTGGTGTACCATACAGTTAGGTGTACCATACAGTGGTGTACCATACAGCTCCTTTGGATTCGTGGAATCCATCCCATGGGATCTGAGAACCTGGCCATAGTATCATATAAACAGGTCTATTCTACCTCATATGATCTGGACGCTCAGCCGGAATTTTCATGGCAAGTTCACTGAATGCAGCAGCTAAGCTGCAGACAAATGCAGACTGTTGGATAACAACTGGCCAGCACAATGGCTACTAATTTACTCCCAGATTTAATTTAAAGCGCCGATTCTTACCTCTAAACAAAAGCCCTCAAGAACCTTCTGTTCCCATACAAACTTCACTGGCTATTATCATCTGCTTCAGAGGCCCTGATCCAATTACTATCCCCCACTAACCTCAGAGGAGGAGTGAATAAGGACTTTTCTATTGGGGTGCAAAATCCGACGGCTTTTTGGCACCTTTGGACATTTTTCTACAGCTTTTTCAGGCTGTTTCTTTGGATTTTGTTATCTTTTGTGTGTCCCAGTAGACTATGTTTGCTGTGGTCGGCCACTGTGCACAATTGAGTTTTAATTATTTATCTGATGTTCGTCTGTTTGTTTTGTTACTGATATTTAATATACAAAATGAGCTTTAATTATTTATCTGCTACTAGCTACTTTCTGAATATGTTATTTGTGCTGGATTTGATAACGAATTATAATGCTTGTATCTTCTATTGTTGGAAACAGCCTAATAAACTTCAAAACGGAGAATGCAGTGCATAAAAACATCAATCCATCAATAAGTTTTTACACTTGTGGATATCAGGAGCTTCACAATGAAAACCCTGAGAATGTGTTCTCGTCCCTAGAGCTTTGGACCGTCTATCAGCAACCAATTTTGGGGGTGGAGGGGGAAAATACTTACAGAGACTAGTGCTTCTGTTACGCTTGTTAGGACAGACGGCCGTAAAGAATGGATAAGGATTTTATGTTCCGTCACTGCAAATACAAGGAGATTTACTGCATTCTCAGGTCCGAGATTCTGCAGAAGAGTAGAAAACTTTCCCCCGCTATCAAAGAAGAAAAGCCCAGAGATGAATAACTTAGCAATGATTGTTGAGTAGCGTTAGCATTAAAAGGTGCTGAAAATAGGTAAAAACAAATCAATTTTGTCTTTGGTTCTCCGTCCTCTTAAATAAAGATATGTATCTATGTACTTAAGAACACAAAGTATTATGATGAACTCTAGGGAAATTAAGACAATATTAGTAAAAGTTGCCATTCTTTATAGAGAAAACTATATTGCAAACAATTTATTTTTTCTCCTCATCGTGCAAATGGAAATAGTTTTTCTCATTCCCAACGTTTGCCTCTTTTTGGTTCCCTTATAGCAAATACTTTCTTAAATTGCTGCACGTCCCTCGGCTAATGAATATTAAATAATAATTATGTTTTCACTTGCCTCAGTGGTAGAGGTGATGATATGGGTTGACTAAGGATCAAACTGTCGTGAGGTGATAACTTAAGACAAAAAAAGAAAAAGAGATTTTCAACATGTACCTTAAGTTATGGACACCTGACATCTATGAAAGCGCTTGTTAATTTTTATCTGATATTACAGCAACTAGTCATATTTAGCAGTGATACGCATAGGAAATAGCTATTAATTCACAGAAAATGCTCTATTATTTACTGCATTTAGAAAGGCTAAAGACTTCACAAAGCACTTGGCAAATGGGTATTGATGTGTAAAGCAGGCACTGCTAGATTTCAGCAAATGTTTGTTAGCTTCACGAAGTTAATACAGTTGCTACAGACCGGACAGCCCCACCGTTAACAACACATCCTGTGCACGCATCAGGATTCATAGTCCAGCTCCACAGCTTCAAGGAGTTCATGCCAGCGCTGGTCTGTTTACTTATACATCCTAATTAACTGGCTAAATAATTTAACACGGATATCCTCTTCCCCAAAGGTTTCATCAGCGATGCCCTTGAGAAGGCATGCTAGGACGTCCAAGAAAAGGAGTCAGCGCTTTAGCAAATAGCCATGACCGTGAAAGCATCGCCGTGCCCTGTAGGGATGCGATGAAGGTTGACTGAGGGTCCCAATTACATGATATGGTTTTTAAAAAGGTAGGTCCTGGTTCCCCAGATCCGATTAGCTTTCCCTGCAACCAAGAAGCAGCTTTTTCAAAGTCTGCGGGGCTCACTTCGGCTTAGAGAAATGCCACAGGATGAAGGGGGAGGCAGGAGCTATTAGCCCCCCTTTTGGATGCGCAGGTGCAATTGAGACGTGGGGCAATTGGCATTTAATGCTTTTAATGTAAATGTTTTTTATTGTAAGTTATGTCTTGTGAGCCGCTCTGAGCCTGCTTCGGTGGGGAGGGCGGGATGTAAATCCAATAAAAGAAACAAAATTGCTTCATTTGGCCCTGTGTGCACATCTTAACACACAAGGCACGGCCCACAGAAATTTCAGAGATCTGATGCAGCTAAGAAACCGCATCACAGGTCCATATAACAAAATCAAAAGACGAAAGGAGGGAACCCTTCAAACAAATAGCCGTTCAGAAGGGTGTAACGTTCAGGTGAAAAGAAATGTGTGACTTGAGCCCACTGATTGAAAATTATTCATTCCTTCATTCGATTTGTATCCTGCCAAAGCAGGCTCGGGGCGGCACAAATAATAAATATCTTCGAGTAATATATACACTAGAAGTACCATTGGTCATTGTGTTGTTAGCCGCCCTGAGCCTGCTCGGCGGGGGAGGGCGGGGTACAAATAAAAATTTGTTATTATTATTATTATTATTATTATAGAAGTGTCAATTCTCACTATTTTCACAGTACATTCATAGTATAAGGTACATAAAAGAAATATACAAAAAAGAACAAATAACAATCAAAAGGTAAGAGGACAAAGTTTGAGACCAATAGCACCCTTAAGACCAACAAAGTTTAATTCTAGGTATAAGTTTCCATGTACATGCACACGAGAGCTTATACCCCGAATTAAACTTCGTTGGTCTTAAAGGTATGTGTGCACATGAAAGCTTACACCCAGAGTTAAATTTCGTTGGTCTTAAAGGTGCCACTGGACTCAAACTCTGTCCTCTTGCTGCAGACCAACACAGCTACCCACCTGAATCAATTTAAAAGTGATTCAAATACAAATTCACCCAAAAGTTCAAAGGGCAACGTTCCACATAAGGTGGTGCCTTATGAAGAAATCTCTGCTATTTCCCTAGACTACATGATGCAAATTCTCCAAATCTACAGGCAGGTTCACAAACCCTTCCTCACTTGACGGCTGCAGCATCATGGGAAATTTCGTACGTAAATGAGCCATCACTGACTGCTCTTGCATTCCACTTCAGGCACAATGACGTTCGATGGGAGTCAGTTCGCACCTTCTCCTATGGAGTCATTAAGTGCCCAGTAATCCAAGATGCGGACATGCAAGCGTGGATCACCTCAGAAATCAACAAAGTTATCAGCAAGGATGGATTAACACTTACCTGGACTAAAATTCTCGGTCTCTGCGGGGATGGGAAAGGAACTTTGTGCATAAAATGAGAAATATGCCTGAAAAAGAGGAAATGTCGATTTCAGCTTCATATACCACAAATAAACTGAACGTGTTAGTATGGCGTCTGCCCAGCCACCCCCACTCTTTACTTGTATAACCAGCCCACAAAGTAGGCAAGGAAGGTCCAGCCTTGCTCAAAAGCCAAGCAGAAGCTGCTTTTGTGGAAGGAAACCCCTCTTCCCAGCAGGGACCCCTTGAGGCTCCCTGACTCTTTGTCTTCTTTCAAGCACTTGGGCGAGGGGGCTTTCCCTCCAAACACTGCCCCCCACCAGCGTTGCCTCTAAGCTGAGTTAGCTCACAGATTTTTAGCCTCCAGCTCACACAGTTTTGTCTCAGCTCAGGAAGGATGACCCCAGGGCACACTAATTTATGCAGTAGCTCACAACTTTAATGCCAGCAGCTCACAAAGTAAAAAAATTTCTCACAAGACTCTGCAGCTTAGAGGGAATATTGGCCCCCACCTCCTGGGTTTTTTATCCCCCTTTCCAGCTTTATGCATTAAAAAGGGCTGCTTCGGTAACACTGGCCACAGCAAGGTCTCACAAGTAGGAATCTTTAGGACAAAATCTGAGTCCAGTGGCACCTTTAAAACCAACATAGATTTTGTAATTCAAGGTATGAGCTTTTGTGTGCAGGCACGCTTCCTCAGGTACCTGTCAGTCTTTTTAAACCTCATAAATAAATGCAAGTTTTATTCTCCTAGTATATCTCTAGTACATACAGACCTACTTAAATTGTGGTGCAGATAAAGATGAAGAAAATGAAACACAAAAAGATTTCCGAATTAATGTTGACGCTACAATGCTTGGCATCTGCCCTTCCCTCCCAAAACAAAGATGCAAATGGGCTTGTAAGACCAAATTGTTTAAACTTGCTTTCAATAGTTAAGGGGAGGTGGATATTATTCCACAGTACCGGCAATCCCACTGAATTGAAATAACTGAAACATATGGAATTCACTGCCACAGTAGGTGGTGGCAGCTACAAGCATAGACAGCTTCAAGAGGGGACTGGATAAACATCTGGCGCAGAGGTCCATCAGTGGCTATTAGCCACAGCATATTATTGGAACTATCTGGGGCAGTGATGCTTTGTATTCTTGGTGCTTTGGGGGGGGGGGCAAAGTGGAAGGGCTTCTAGCTCCACTTGTGAACCTCCTGATGGCACTTGGGGTTTTTTTGGGCCACTGTGTGACACAGAGTGTTGGACTGGAAGGGCCATTGGCCTGATCCAACATGGCTTCTTTTATGTTCTTATGTAAACCAGAAACATCAGAATAATCAGAATTTCAATGTGCATCTTGGACGTCGTGATTGTCAAATGTATGGAAATGATTCCACTGTATATCTTGTTTTAAAATTTTGCTTGTTTTTAACTGCTGTGAACTGCCCTGAGCCTGTTAGGGGAGGGCGGGATAAAAGTACACACACACACACATATATATATGGATGGCTAAGGGGAATGCTTTCTGGCTGCCATTAACACGGGAAGGGCCATAGCTCAGTGACAGAGCATCTGTTCGGCTTGCAGAAAGGCCCAGGTTCAATCCCCAGCGCCTCCAGTTAAAAGCATCCGGAAGGAGGCAATGTGAAAGACTTCTGCCTGAGATCCTGCAGAGCCTCTGCCAGTCTAAACAAACAGTACTGAAACCCAGATGGACCAATGGCCTGATTCAGTATAAGGCAGCTTGAGTCCCTGTTGCTACAAACATTCGCCCACAAACCTCAGCCTTCTCTGAGATGAAAGGGCTTGTCTTGCTCTCAGTCCACGACAAGCATAACCGGAGACTACAACAGCAGGTTAAAGAGAATAAAATAAATGATTTTTCAAATGACCGGCTCCAGTGAATTGTGCCTGTCTGCCTCAATACAGAGTTTCCTAAAACGGCGTGGCTGGCTGATGACTCACAGGGGAACAAGGAGGGTGAACAAACTGCTGCGGAGCTAGCAAACTGGAAGCAACAGAGGTTGCTAGGCCTGCCTGCCCCCCCACGTTCCCTCGAAGCCGCAGAGTCTTGTGAGCAAAGATTCTACTTTGTGAGCGGCTGGCATTAAAGTTGTGAGCTGCTGCATCAATCAGTGTGCTCTGGGGCCATCCTTCCCGAGCTAAGACAAAAATGTGTGAGCTGGAGGCTAAAAATCTGTGAGCTAGCTCACGCTAACTCAGCTTAGAGGGAACACTGCCTGCCACACCTGAGAATACCGGCCATTTGTGGCACATCTATAACTTGAAACAAAGGGGGAAACCCACATGCTTTCTTCCAATTTGCAAAAAAGGAAATGATGCTTGGTCTCCCGGAAGCTACTGTTACATGTCATGAACCATCAGACACTCAATTACTTACAAAATGAGGAACCATTTTGCAGCCGCTGAGTCTTTCTCCGGTACCAGAAAACCAACTGAAAGGATCTAGAGGGATCAGGGTTTAGAAGCTCAGCTCACAACCCAAAAATGCACTGCACTGTTCTTAGGTCTGTCTCATATCCATCTCACATCCTGTCAAGCAGATATGCTCCAGGAGTTCCCTGCTGAAACATAGGGAGAGGCCATGGTCCAGTGGTAGAACATCTGTTTGGCATGCAGAAGGTCCCAGGTTCAGTCCTGAGCAGGTTCAGTCAGTTCAAAGGACCAAGCAGTAGGTGTGGTGAAAGACCTCGTCTGGAAAGCCACTGCCAGCCTGCATAGGCAATACTGACTCCGACAGACCAAGAGTCTGATTCAATATAAGACAGCTTCATGTATTCTTGTATAAAAACGTAATGGTAGTCCCCTGTGCAAACACCAGTCGTTTCTGACTCTGGGGTGATGTTGCTTTCACGACGTTTTCACGACATGAAAGCAACGTCACCCCAGAGTCGGAAACGACTGGTGCTTGCACAGGGGAACTTTCCTTTCTTTGCCATTGCCTTCCCCAGTCATCTACACTTTCCCCCCAGCAAGCTGGGTACTCATTTTACCGACCTCAGAAGGATGGAAGGCTGAGTCAACCTGGAGCCGGCTACCTGAATCCAGCTTCTGCTGGGGATCGAACTCAGGTCGTGAGCAGAGCTTAGGACTGCAATACTGCAGCTTTACCACTCTGCGCCACGGGGCTCTTGTGTTCCTGTATAGTCCCTTCCAATTCTGTGATTCTATGATTCTATAGGGATGCTATAGGCTGATCCTGCACTGAGTGAGGGGGGTGGGGTTGGACAAGATGGCCTGTTTGGTCCCTTCCAACTCTGTGATTTTATGATTCTATATGAGGTGGAGACCTATTTTGGATCAGGGACAGAAGAAAAAGGGGTACAAACTTCCCATGTCATGTTTCCCCAACCTGAAATGGCCCCAGAGAGCCACTGTTTGATCTGATGGGAAATGTACATGAACTAATGGGCTTCTAAACAGGTTTCATCACTGATAGGTTGCTCAGAGGCTGATATAGTTGGGAAAACTGCAAGTGTGGGGGAAGATGGACAGATGCACTCTGTGAAACTCTGAGCCAATCTGGGCCCCTGAATGTCTGTGTTTCAACAGGAAACTCCCAGTATATGTCTGCAAGAACTTAAGGACATAAGAGAAGCCATGTTGGATCAGGCCAATGGCCCATCCAGTCCAACACACTGTGTCCCATAAGAACATAAGAGAAGCCATGTTGGATCAGGCCAATGGCCCATCCAGTCCAACACACTGTGTCCCATAAGAACATAAGAGAAGCCATGTTGGATCAGGCCAATGGCCCATCCAGTCCAACACTCTGTGTCACAAAGTGGCCAAAAAAATTATATATATATACACATATATATACACACTGTGGCTAATAGCCAATGATGGACCTCTGCTCCATATTTTTATCTAACCCCCTCTTGAAGCTGGCTATGCTTATAGCTGCCACCACCTCCTGTGGCAGTGAATTCCACATGTTAATCACCCTTTGGGTGAAGAAGTACTTCCTTTAATCCGTTCTAACCTGACTGCTCAGCAATTTCATCGAATGCCCACGAGTTCTTGTATTGCGAGAAAGGGAGAAAAGTACTTCTTTCTCTGCTTTCTCCATCCCATGCATAATCTTGTAAACCTCTATCATGTTTCTCCAAGGTGAGGCGAGGCATCGAGCCCTCAAATAATGATTTCCACTAATCACAGGTTAGGATGCAATCCATTGTTTAAACAAGCCATGTCATGGAGATTCTCCTCTATTTTCATTTCCCATCTGCTCAGCATTTTGGTGTCTAAGCACACCAACCTCTAAAAGTGGAACAAAGCTTATTTTGTGAGCCCACTTCAAATCACAGTTTCCATTTCTGGATTAGAAGCCACATTTTATCAATCTGCATGTTACATAAAGCCACAGGCAAAGCTGTCTTAATCACAGTTTCATGTGATGTCTGAACTGAGCCAGTGATGGGAGGCAGGGAACCCAAACACATTCAGATGCATCAGAGGTTGTGGCAACTGGGCACCTTACGTCATGAAAGCGTACCATAATAAGGATAAAAGAATGCAAGATCTGTCACAGAACTCACTTCTCAATAGGCAGAACATGAGGACCGGAAATGGAATAACGGTACAAAAAGGTGAGGAACTTCTTGAAAGCATCAAAGAAAGGCCAGTGAGAAAGAAGGCAAATGCACTTGTTAGTCTGGACTGTTTTGGAACTAGCAGATTTCCTGTCAGGAGTCGTTGCTAAACCCAGCTGAGATTTTTGCTTCTCCGTCAGATTCTCTTCCGGATATGATTCGTAGAACTGAATAGCAGCACCATACACCTGCAAAGGAAAATACATTTGATTTAGCTGAGGGCAATATATCCTCTGTGGTATTCTTTCCTCCACTGTTGTGTTCAAGTTCAAAGGAAGGCACTTTAAGAGATTTAAAGGCTTGGTTTAGACCAGGGGTGGCCAAACTTGCTTAATGTAAGAGAAACACAGAATAAATGTCAGAAGTTTGAGAGCCGCAAGACATAAATGCCAGATATTTGAGAGCCACGAGGCATACAAATAGATGGAGGGAAGGAGAGAGGTGGAAAGAAAGAAACTTTAACTTTAAATGCATTCTCCAAGCTGCTGGCTGGCTTGCCTTGGAGAAGTGATTTAAAGAAAGAAATGTCTTCTCCAAGCCAGCAGACAAAGCCGTGGGGGCTTTGAGAGCCACACAATATGTGTGAAAGAGCCACATGTGGCTCCCGAGCCACAGTTTGGACACCTCTGGTTTAGACATTACTCAAAGTTATGAGTTTATTTTAACTGCGGTCAGTTTGTGAAATGAGAGCACGCAATCCTAGTTTGTCGCAACAAATGCAGGCGTCAGAACCTTCCCTCCATCCCCTTTTTCCCACCATGAAGGGGGAGGGAAATATACAGTGGGAAGGAGAAAAAACACACAACCAGTCAGAAGGGGACACAGCAAGAGGCAAGGAAGGCGGGGAAGAAAGATTTCCTTTCCCTTAGCAAGCGTCCCCTTCCCCCCTTTGTAAATATCATAAAACACCTTCAACAATTCAGGAAAGTAAATATGCCAATTTCAATGTAAACAGCACTAAAACAGCTTCTGGCCAACAAGCAAACATACTGAAGGTGTCAGTTACGTTTTACTAGTATGTGCAAATATATTTTATCTTCACCACAAAAGCACCAAACCACAAGAAGATTTCACTGCGACAATATAAAGCTACCTAATTTATTACACTCAGACTCAGAGGGTAAATGTTGACACGCTGGTGATTATTCAAGGTCCTCAGACAGTATATCCACACAATCTCTGCATTTATTTTCATTTTAATACTTGTTAAAGTGCGGATCAAACAAGATGCGAAAACAGAGATCACATATTAGGAGTCTTCTTCTTTTTTTTTTTTAAGTTCATTAGCAGCCCCACACAGTGGCTTTGAAGACTGGGGAAAGGGAATGTTTAGCACATATCCCTCCCTCTTCAATGCCTGTTAAACTAAAACCAGCTTCATGGAAGAGGAGGAAAAACAGGCACAGCACTTGTATGTGCCTTCTTCTCTCCTGTGGAGCTGACTGCAGCCTGCAAATGCAGTTGCCCAAGGCAAAGGGAAGTCTCTGTTAAAGATCGCTGGTCCCCTTCAAATAGGGTTGCCAATCCCAGGCGGGGGCAGGGGATCCCCCGGTTTGGAGGCCCTCCCCCCGCTTCAGGGTCATCAGAAAGAGGGGGAGGGGAGGGAAATGTCTGCTGGGAACTCTGTTATTACCTAGGGAGATTTATTCCCATAGAAAATCATGGAGAATTGATCTGCGGGTATCTGGGGCTCTGGGGGGGGCCTGTTTTTGGGGTAGAGACACCAAATTTTCAGTATAGCATCTAGTGCCTCTCCCCAAAATACCCCCCAAGTTTCAAAAAGATTGGACTAGGGGGTCCAATTCTATGAGCCCCAAAAGAAGGTGCCCCTATCCATTATTTCCTATGGAAGTGTGCCGTCCCTTTAAATGTGATGGCCAGAACTCCCTTTGGAGTTCAATTATGCTTGTCACAGCCTTGATCTTGGCTCCACTCCTAATGTCTCCTGGCTCCACCCCCAAAGTCTCCTGGCTCCATCCCCAAAGTCCCCAGATATTTCTTGAATTGGACTTGGCAACCCTACCTTCAAAGCTTCCCACGTTTTCCCAGGGAGCGGGCATGACTGTTAAAGCCAGTTTATGTCTAGATTTTTAAGCTACATGAAGTCATCGCAAGAACTTTTCTGAGTAACTGGACAAAACCAGAAACACGAAAGCACACGCTGTACCTGAAAATTCTACTTAGCTGCAATTTTATTCATACCTTTTCAGCCGAAGCTCCAGTCAGTACAAATGTAGAAAAAACAGGGAGGGGATACTTGCTATCAGCTGGCCAGCATTCGATTGTTGCCCCCATGGGGAGACAAAAAAGTGGTACCGATACCGGTAAGGGGAATGAATCGTAATCGTCTTCTGGATATCTACAGAGTAAACCTAGAGAAAGCAATTTGTTCATGACATTACTTAAAGTCTAGGATTTCTGGGATCAGATAAATAAACTACTCTGCAAACTGGAACATTTTAGGAATACACGGGCCTATTAATAAGCATCCAACAAAACAGAATTGAGCCAGGGTTGGACTAGGTGGCCTGCAGGGTCTCTTCCAACTCTATGATTGTTATTATTCTTACACAGTGCAATCCTGAGCAAGTTACTACAGCGTGAGCCCATCTAAACATTTCACATCTGTTCTACTTAAACATGCTCTTTAAAGTTTACTTCACGGCACATATAACACAACACTAGCTTTTAATTCAACACTAGCACCCAATGCAGTCTTCCCAAGTGCTTAGACAGATACAACACAAACAGCCAACAAAGATTAAAATCCTTCCAAATTAGTATCACAACTGAAATTTAAAATTTCAGTTCAAAGCAGAGCAAATAAGGAAAATCCAAAGGTCAGGATAGTTGGTCAGCTGTTAGACTGTCTACATACCTCCTCTGCTTCCTGATACAATATTTTCTTAGAGATCGTTTTAAATAGGTCCCACTAATTCTGACCCTTATTAATTGTGCGGGGGGGGAGGGGGTGTTTGATTAGATGACTCTGGAGGTCCCTTCCAACTCTATGATTCTATGTGCGGAGTATCTTTTTAAGGGCTAAGCATAGCAGGAGAGTATAAAAATAAACACCAACTTTTCCCCCTGTTCTTTTGGACTGTTCTTTTTGGCAAATTTTTTTTACCAGTTGGATTGTTTAGTTTCTTATTTCTGTTTTAACTCTTTTATTGTACACGGGGTTTTCAAATTACTATCTGTAAGCCGACGTGAGAGCCCTCCGGGACGTTAAATGCTACAAATAAGCAAAACATGCCATATGTAGAATAAGCTTTGTTCCATTGTTTGTCCTTATAACACCAGCATGACATATTTAAAAAATTACAGCATTTGTGCCGTGACCTGTTTCACAGCTCTGCAACCAGGACAATAAAAATGAGCTCTTGCAGAGACAGTGAGACCTACGAGGCCAAGTGTAAGCCAAAAGTGAAATTCAAAAGAGGGGGAAACAGAGAAAAAGCTGTAGACTTCTTATTAAGAAGGCTTCTGGAATAAGAGTTTGCTCATCTGTGAACTCTGCACAAGGCTGTGAACGAGCGGGGCCTTGACACAGACAAGGAAGGCAGGATCAGACAAATCCGGCCACCCACATTTCATGGGCTGCCACACACAGCCTCTCAAATTCCACCAATCCACCTACTCAAAACAAATTTAACAGATATTTGTGCAT
The DNA here is from genome assembly GCF_032191835.1 of Heteronotia binoei. Taxonomy (NCBI): domain Eukaryota; kingdom Metazoa; phylum Chordata; class Lepidosauria; order Squamata; family Gekkonidae; genus Heteronotia; species Heteronotia binoei. Next base: position 4,915,330 of record NC_083241.1, on the reverse strand, counting down.
TTCCTTTCCTTCAAAGTACTCAGAAGACATGAGGTTTTATCCTGCTTACTAAACTGGCAGATACCGGCATGCCTAAGAGTAAGAACTCCTCTAGGAGCTTGTTATTGTGGTGGTTTTTAAACCAGCTTTTGCTGGTCTAGGTCCAACACTCTGGCAACCGCACCACAATAGTTTTGTCACTGATTGTGGTTGCTGTTCCCACCGGTTTCTTACCTCTGGCAATCAAAGCAATCCTGTTCTTACGTATTTATTTCATTAAATTTCTAACTTGACCTTCCTTCTCTCCACTGCAGGGTTCAGGGTGGGTTACAACAGTAGGTATGGACAATAAATTTAAAACAGTTAAAATGCAATCTTTACAATATTAAAAACCTATAATATCAAATAGTACTAGAAGGCAGTCAGACACAAGTTAACAAGTATTCCCAAAGAAGAAGAAGAATTGCAGATTTACACCCCGCCCTTCTCTCTGAATCAGAGACTCAGAGCGGCTTACAATCTCCTACATCTTCTCCCCCCACAACAGACACCCTGTGAAGTAGGTGGGGCTGAGAGAGCTTTCACAGAAGTTGGCCTTTCAAGGACAACTCCTACAAGAGCTATGGCTAACCCAAGGTCATTCCAGCAGCTGCAAGTGGAGGAGTGGGGAATCCAACCCGGTTCTCCCAGATAAGAGAGCTATGGCTGACCCAAGGCCATTCCAGCAGCTGCAAGTGGAGGAGTGGGGAATCAAACCCGGTTCTCCCAGATAAGAGAGCTCTGGCTGACCCAAGGCCACTCCAGCAGCTGCAAGTGGAGGAGGGGGGAATCCAACCCAGTTCTCCCAGATAAGAGAGCTCTGGCTGACCCAAGGCCATTCCAGCAGCTGCAAGTGGAGGAGGGGGGAATCCAACCCAGTTCTCCCAGATAAGAGAGCTATGGCTGACCCAAGGCCATTCCAGCAGGTGCAAGCGGAGGAGTGGGCAATCAAACCCGGTTCTCCCAGATAAGAGTCCTCACACTTAACCGCTACACTAAACTGGCCCTCAGAACCTTCAGCATGTGTGCCCACAGATAAAACCAAATACTGGGCAAATAGAAGAAAAGCAGCAACAGTAACGCAAGGCTGGAGAGGGAGAGCTGGTATAGCTGGATCTTGGCCGCCTTGACCACAGGCCAGGCGGAACATCTCTGTTTTACAGCCCCTGAGAAATTGCATCGAGTTCTAGTAACATCAAATTTTACTAGTAACATCAAATTCAATAGACCGTGTACAGTAAATACTCAAGTACTGCTGTGTTCCTTTCGACTGGGCTTGTCCAGGCAAGTTCCAATAAAAAGGAAAATGAGCTTCAATACTCGGCTGTCTTTATCTGAGTGTCCTGGACTCAGATTTTTATCTGCATACAGCTGTGATATACATATGGCATGCCAATAACCACTACAATTCTGGTCACCGCATCTCAAAAAAAAAGATATTTTAGCATTGGGAAAAGTGCAGAAAAAGTCAACTAGAATGATTAAAGGGTTGGAACACTTTCCCTATGAAGAAAGATTTAAGGTTAAAACGCTTGCGGCTCTTTTGCTTGGAGAAACGTCGACTGCGGGGTGACATGAGAGAGGTTTACAAGATTATGCGCGGGATGGAGAAAGTAGAGAAAGAAGTCCTTTTCTCCCTTTCTCACAATACGAGAACTCATGGGCACTCAATGAAATTGCTGGGCAGTCCGGTTAGAACGGATAAAAGGGAGTCCTTCTTCACCCAAAGGGTGATTAACATGTGGAATTCACCGCCACAGGAGGTGGCGGCGGCTATAAGCATAGACAACTTCAAGAGGGGATTGGATAAGCATATGAAGCAGAAGTCCATCACTGACTATTAGCCACAGGGTATTGATGGAACTCTCTGTCTGGGGCAGTGATGCTCTGAATTCTTGGTGCTTGGGGGGGGGGGCACAGTGGGAGGGCTTCTAGCTCCACTGGTGGACCTCCTGATGGCACTTGGTTTTTTTGGCCACTGTGTGACATAGAGTGTTGGACTGGATGGTCCACTGGCCTGATCCAACATGCCTTCTCTTATGTCCTTACGTGACACAGAGTGTTGGACTGGATGGGCCACTAGCCTGATCCAACATGCCTTCTCTTATGTCCTTATGTGACACAGAGTGTTGGACTGGAGGGGCCATTGGCCTGATCCAACATGGCTTCTCTTATGTCCTTACGTGACACAGAGTGTTGGACTGGAGGGGCCATTGGCCTGATCCAACAGGGCTTCTCTTATGTTCTTATGTGACACAGAGTGTTGGACTGGATGGGCCATTGGCCTGATCCAACATGGCTTCTCTTATGTCCTTATGTGACGCAGAATGTTGGACTGGATGGGCCATTGGCCTGATCCAACATGGCTTCTCTTATGTTCTTACCAGAATCTGCTGCGCCTTCCCTAGAGAGCATTCTCCCTTGCATTCTGTCTCCAAGCGCAGGTTGGGGGAGCAGTGCTTCCACAGGATGCCAAGCTCACTCAGAGTACCACATGCGCAGTTCCTGGGGCTTTCCCCTTGTAGCCAGAGCAACACTCCCCTCCCCCAAGAAACTTAGCTCCAACTAAAAGGAGAAACTAGGAAACTACCGGGTACCTGCAGGTGAGCATCCAGGTGGACACTCAGCCCACAGCCAACCGGGGGTGGCAGAAGAGGAGCTTCGCTTAAGTTTTCTCCCCCTTCCAGCCTTTTAATATTTAACAGTGGCGCCATGAATCCATTGCTAAGGATGGGAGGGAGAACTGCTTAGTAAGATGCTTGTGGTGCTGATATGACTAAGAGGAACGGGGCACAGTGGGGAAGTGCAGTGACAGCAAGCACACGGAGGCAGTCCCTGTCTTCCTCCACCCTGCTCAGTTCTGCATCCAAAGCCAGAGCATATGAACAAATGAAGCTGCCTTATACTGAATCAGACCCTCGGTCCATCAAAGTCAGTATTGTCTACTCAGACTGGCAGCGGCTCTCCAGGGTCTCAAGCTGAGGTTTTTCATGCCTATTTGCCTGGACCCTTTTTAGTTGGAGATGCCGGGGATTGAACCTGGGACCTTCTGCTTACCAAGCAGATGCTCTACCACTGAGCCACTGTCTCTCCCCTAAAGAATGGTGATGTCAGGGGATGTGGCCTACACATGAACATATGAAGCTGCGTTCTACTGAATCAGACCCCCCTCGATCCATCAAAGTCAATCTTGTCTACTCAGACTGGCAGCGGCTCTCCAGGGTCTCAAGCTGAGGTTTTTCATGCCTATTTGCCTGGACCCTTTTTTTGGAGATGCCAGGGATTGAACCTGGGACCTTCTGCTTACTAAGCAGATGCTCAACCGCTGAGCCACCATCCCTCCTCAAAGGCTGTTCTGGGCATCTTAAGTTTTATGGACATATGAACATATGAAGTATAGTTATAACAAATGTTTGATTTTAATTATATATTATGAAATGTTAATTTTAAAGTGTAATTTTATATTTTTATGTTGGTTTATATATGTTGTAAGCCGCCCTGAGCCACTCGATGGGAAGGGCGGGATATAAATCCCAGATAAATAAATAAATAAATAAAAAATGAAGTTGCCTTCTACTGAATCAGACCCTCGGTCCATCAAAGTCAGTCTTGTCTACTCAGACTGGCAGCGGCTCTCCAGGGTCTCAAGCTGAGGTTTTTCATACCTACTTGCCTGGACCCTTTTTAGTTGGAGATGCCGGGGACTGAACCTGGGACCTTCTGCTTACTAAGCAGATGCTCAACTGCTGAGTCACCATCCCTCCTCAAAGGCTGTTCTGGGCATCTTGAGTTTTATGGACATATGAACATATGAAGTTGCCTTCTACTGAATCAGACCCTCGGTCCATCAAAGTCAGTCTTGTCTACTCAGACTGGCAGCGGCTCTCCAGGGTCTCAAGCGGAGGTTTTTCACGCCTACTTGCCTGGACCCTTTTTAGTTGGAGATGCCGGGGACTGAACCTGGGACCTTCTGCTTACCAAGCAGATGCTCTACCACTGAGCTACTGTCCCTTCCCTGATGTTTCCCACCCCTGTTCAGAATCAGACTAAGGCAGAAAGATAGTTTGTTGGGTGAGGGGCAGTGAGGGTAGGATTGCTCCTCAAGCAGAACAGCTCCAAACTAACCCTCTGACATTTTGTTGTGTCCTGGATACAACAAACTAAAGCCTCTCAACGTTTTTGGTCTCTTTGGTACTGCATAAACTTATCCTTGAGGGATGGATGCAAATGCATATTTGACATAAGCTTTCATGTTAAAAAAAATGTTTAAATGAAGCATATGGTTACTTTTCTAATAAATTTATTTTGATTTACTTATTTTTCTCTACATCACGTGTAAGCTGCCTTTATTCCCAATGGGGAGCCAAGGCAGTTTATCAGAGGTGTTGAACTCATTGGTTTTGAGGGCCAGATCTGACATAAATGAGACCTTGTTGGGCCAGCCCTGTTGAGTTGGGTTGAGCCACGTTTGGTCGGGCCATGCGCATACCTATTTAAGATTAGGTAGCAGAGTTATACATTTTATAAAGAACACAAACACAAATATATATATTTTAAAAACTCAAAACGTGCTTAAAACGTTAGCACTCATTGGTCTTAAAGGTGCTCTCTTTGTACTTCTCCCATGGGATCCAGGGAGGTGGGCAAAGGAAGCTCTGGCTCTTTCCTTCCTTCCCCAGGGGACAGGGGTGAGGGGAAGGAGCCTCAGCCAATAGAAGAGAATCTTGGCTCGGTAGCTCTGCTCTGCAATAGGGGGAGCCTGGCAAAGTAGGCTATTCCTTCCCCCTTCCTCCCCAAGGGAGGAGCCTCAGCCAATGGAGAAAATGGAGGTTTTGCTCTGAAGCTCCTGTGCAATTGAGCAAGTCTTGCAAAGCAAGCTGTGATGCAGAAGGAAGCAAGATATAGGAAGAAGGAAGCAGATGACAGCCAGTTGCTCGGGGGCCTGATTGGAGTCCTCCGGGGGCCTGATTGGGCCCCTGAACTGCATGTTTGACACCCCTGGTTTACATCATTCTCCTCTCCTCCAGTTCCTCCCCTCACAATAACCTCGCGAGGCACGTTAGGATGAGCGAACATGATTGGCTCAAGGTCACCCAGTGAACTTCCTAGCCTGAGCTGGGAGTTGATCTTGGATCCCCCAGATACCAGGCTGACACTCTCAACCACTACACCACACTCTATTTAAAAATAAAGCTGTAGATTACTTACCTGCTTTATATGATATGGTGTTTGTTTTTGCCACAGATTTCTTATAGCACAAGAAGACCGCTGAGCCCCACTGCAAAAGGCAGGAATGGTGTTAACAGACAGATCCAAAGAGCAACGTTACAAGGCAGAGGGACGAAATGATTTTATATTTATACTCTGCTTTTAGCCCCAACAGGAACCCAAAGTAGCTTACAACATCATTTTCCCTCCTTCCATTTTATCTTTACAACAACCACTCTAGGAGGTGGGTTAAGATGAGACTTGGAGGGTTGCCAAGTCTGGGTTTGAAAATACCTGGAGACTTTGGGGATGGATCCAGGAGAGGGTGGGGTTTGGGAAATGGCTTCAGCATGAACATATGTCTACTCAGACTGGCAGCAGCTCTCCAGAGTCTCAAGCTGAGGTTTTTCTTGCCTACTTGCCTTTTTAGTTGGAGATGCCGGGGATTGAACCTGGGACCTTCTGCTTACCAAGCAGATGCTCTACCACTGAGCCACCACTCCTCCACATAGAGTTCACCCTTCAAAGCAGCAATTTTCTCCAGGGGAACAGAAACACCGAAAAGCAATCCAAAGTGTGTAATATATAATATTTAAAGTGATATATCTTCTAACCTCTGATATCAATAAACCATTAGTAAATACATGAATCACAATCACAATAGCCAGATTCCCAGGGTTTTCGATGTTTTGTTTCCTTTATCATCTACACCAAAGCCTGATAGAGTTCCCTACTAATTTTCTCCAGGGGAGCTGATCTCTGTCAGCTGTAAAAGCAGGAGATCTCCAGGCCACACCTGGAGGCTGGCAACCCGATAGAGAATCACGGCAGAGAGTGACTGGAAAAAACCCCAGGGTTCCGTGACCACCAGCCTCCAAAGAAACAAATGTAGAACAAGAAGCAAAAGTATAATATAGTCAAATACTCTCATACAAACCACACTATAAACATACCCTGATGTACAGAACATATGAAGCTGCCTTCTACTGAATGAACCCTCAGTCCATCGAAGTCAGTACTGTCTACTCAGACTGGCAGCGGCTCTCCAGGGTCTCAAGCTGAGGTTTTTCACACCTATTTGCCTGGACCCTTTTTAGTTGGAGATGCTGGGGATTGAACCTGGGACCTCCTGCTTACCAAGCAGATGCTCTACCACTGAGCCACAGCCCCATTCATGGCTCTCCAGGGTCTCAAGCGGAGGTTTTTCATGCCTACTTGCCTGGACTCTTTTTAGTTGGAGATGCCGGGGATTGAACCTGGGACCTTCTGCTTACCAAGCAGATGCTCTGCCACTGAGCCACCATCCCTCCCTAATAGTAATAGTAACACCAATAGTAAGTGCAAAAGGAAGGACTATAATAATATATTTAAATCCAAATCAATGTCCTTTCGAGAATCAGCAAATAGACCTTCAGTTCCAAATGAATCCTTGGTCCAGCATGTCTCCTGAGAAAACCAGGTAGTATTCCAGTTCCAAATGGATCTTTTGACACAGCACCACAGTACAGTGACGAATTAGTACTTTATGTTCCCTCATTTCTCTCGAAGCTTTGGCTAGCTGTGTGAAAAATAGCAAAGCTAATATACTACAATCACATTCTAAAATGAATTAAATCATACACCACCTGTGATTACACATACCTTTCAACTATAATAATTCAGAGCACGGCAAGATTCCACCTATTTGCACACATCCGAGTGACAGTTTCAAAAGTCTTGCACTGTGCCCTAATACTTATCCTATCTAAATACTCAACCACAGGTGTGAATGTTTAGCGGTGCTTCTTAAACGTACTGCCACACAATATACAACCTCCGTGTAAATTAACAGCATAGCATGGAGCAAGACCGTTGAAACTGTTTTGTACGAGTGTTTGAATATATTATACTTTTGCTTATTGTTCTACATTTGTTTCTTTGGAGGCTGGTCGTCACGGAACCCTGGGGTTTTCTCCAGTCACCCACCTGGAGGCTGGCAACCTTAGACGAGAGTGTGTGACTGGCCCCAAGCCGTGTAACAACCTTCCATGGTAGAGCAGGTATTCAAACTAGAGTCCCCCAGATTCTAGTTTGACACACTACTCCACACAGCAGACACAGGCAAGCTAGAAAGGACAAGCTATACACAGTCGCATTCCGTGTCAGCGTAGCCATGGCAATGAATCACATAAGTACTTCTATGTGTCAGAGAAAAAGAACTTGACTTGTAGGGCAACCACCAATTTTCCTGGGTTAGCCCTTTCACTTGATTCCTGCTGATTTTTAAGTCTTTCATAACTGTAATAGAGTCTCTTAGCCTCTAATTTTTTTTTTACTCAATGAGTCATTTTTAACAGAAATACATAATTTTGCAATTCTGAACAATACTAACTCCGCTCTGTCACTGGCAACAGATCCTGGTATACAGAAATTTACAGTGTTCCGTTCATTTCTGGCACAATTAGCAAGTGTCTACAGAACAGAGGTATCTTTGGAATGGGAAAAGGGAATGGTTACTGTACTTCACCAGCTGCAGCACACAGCAGTAAAAAAGGCAGTATCTTAGATTTTGAAGGGAAATCAATATTTCTAATGGCTACGACAAAACTGTTAACAAGCAATTGAAGGGGCAACAATCTCTGGTGTTAAGATAATGAAACCTTGAAAAAGTAACGTAGAAAAGATGTTTGTCTTTAATGAGGTTTTTGTTGTTGTTGTTCTATAGGGACCTACAGTGGTCCAGTGGAAATGGACAAGAATAGATCAGATCAGTCATACTTTACAGATTTCTTCTTGTCGACATATCTGTATCATCTAGCACAGAATGTACTAGAAAACGGACAGATCCAACGCAGAAATTCTTAAATGTCTCTTTTCAAACGATGAAAGCTGGGAATCTATAGAACGTGGAAGGTTTTCTTCAAAGTTATGCTACGATACCTAGTAAACAGCAATGCTATGAAATACTTATGGATGGTAAAAATAGAAACCTTTTGAAGTTGTTCTATCAAAAACAGCCAGTTTACTGCTGAATGTGAACATAAGCCTTTTGAAACGCTAAAGAGTATGCTGATATTTATCAAGGAAATACCATCACATCGGAAAAACAGATTCTACCATACTTTTCATGCGTTACAAATCTGGATACTTGCAAACAGCTATGTGCTTGATGAAGATATAAGGTTCTAGGTATCTATTATAATAATCTTATACTTAAGAGGGTCAAAGTCTAGATATATGCTAGAAGACATGTAGCTTTGATCATTTTGTACTTCCTTTTGTAATCACCCAGTTTGTGTTTGCAAGATACTGATGCACTGTTTTAGGTTACATTATGCTCATTGTTTTAGAAGACATTTAAAAAAGGCTGTTGGACTATAGTCTGCTTTTCGTCATCAGAATCTTGCCTCTTCTCTGTTACGATTCTCCTCTGTGAGCTCTCGTTCTCTCTCTCACACACACACACTCACACCGTACAAATTCACTGCTATTTTTGCTTTTTGGAGAAGTGACCTAAACCACATTTTATCACTCAGAATCATGCAATATGATAAAACAGGCTAGGGTAACATGCATTCTAAGCCTTACTGAGAACAGGTTTCATAGGCAACAACTCAAAAGCCCCTGAATCACGTTCTAATCAGTTCCACACCTTTAACATCCCAGCCTTTTGTGCTGGAGACAGCATGAAACCTTCTTGCGGTTAGGAATTTCTAGCCAGAGGACATATGAATACAGGGTCTGGAAGTTTTCACAGCTTCCCATAGAACCAGAAAAAGATGAGCATCACACAAAACTTGAATTTCTAGTACCCAGCCAAAAATTGCCATCGGTTATTATTACGTATGGGCCTGGGGTCTCTCTGGTGAAGTCTTTTGCATTGGGAAATAGAACGACAAGCAGTTCAATTTTATACCAGAACTAACTGTGATAATTGTACCTCTTTGGTGCCACTCCATTAATTAAGAGTTCTTAGAGCTGAGCTACTGCATCCTGGCAACCAATCAGCAAATTTTCTGGCTGGTACTCTGAAGTTATCTGGAAGCTAGGTGACTGTGGACAACCGTAAAGTTTACACACTCCTGGCCTTTGGAAGAGGGGGAATCTGACCCCGGTCCCCTTCCCCTGAGTCAGAAAATTCCTAAAAAACTAAGAGGGTTCCATTTCTGCATTAGACGGATGAGAAGCAGATAGGCTTGCTTTTTGGCCTTCCAAGGGGAGGGACGGTGGGTCAGTGGTAGAGCATCTGCTTGGTTCAGTCCCCGGCATCTCCAACCAAAAGGGTCCAGGCAAGTAGGCATGAAAAACCTCCGCTCCATGTTCATATGAAGTATACCTCCAATTATCAAATGCTGAAGAAAATTGGTTGGTTTTTGTCATCAAGTCACCGCTGACTTATGGTGACCCCGTAGTGTTTTCAAGGCAAGAGATGTTCAGAGATGGTTTGCCATGGCCTGCCTCCGTGTCATGACCCTGGTATTCCCTGGAGGTCTCCCATCCAAATACTAGTGAGGGTTGACCCCGCTTAGCTTCTGAGATCTGATAAAATCAAGCTAGCCTGGGTTATCCAGGTCAGGGCTTGAAGAAAACAGGGCAGCTCAATAAGACTCACGCACCAGGCTTGTGCTCACAACTGGTGGTGGAATGTTCCATTAAGTGCAGCTAACTTACAGCGAACAGGTAAGGTTTTCAAGGCTAGAGATGAACAGAGGTGATCTGCCATTGCCTGCCTCTGTGTAGCAACCATGGGTTTTGTTAGTAGCATCCTAACCAAGTACTAACAAGCAGGGTTTGGGGGGGGGGGGGGGTTGTAGCAGGAACGCCTTTGCATATTAGGCCACACACCCCTGATGCAGCCAATCCTCCAAGAGCTTACAGGGCTCTTAGTACAGGGTCCAGAGATAGAATTCTAGCAGGGGCTCCTTTGCATATTAGGCCACACACCCCTGATGGAGCCAACCCTCCAAGAGCTTACAGGGCTCTTAGTACAGGGTCCAGAGATAGAATTCTAGCAGGGGCTCCTTTGCATATTAGGCCACACACCCCTGATGCAGCCATCCCTCCAAGAGCTTACAGGGCTCTTAGTACAGGGTCCAGAGATAGAATTCTAGCAGGAGCTCCTTTGCATATTAGGCCACACAACCCTGATGGAGCCAACCCTCCAAGAGCTTACAGGGCTCTTAGTACAGGGTCCAGAGATAGAATTCTAGCAGGGGCTCCTTTGCATATTAGGCCACACACCCCTGATGGAGCCAACCCTCCAAGAGCTTACAGGGCTCTTAGTACAGGGTCCAGAGATAGAATTCTAGCAGGGGCTCCTTTGCATATTAGGCCACACACCCCTGATGGAGCCAACCCTCCAAGAGCTTACAGGGCTCTTAGTACAGGGTCCAGAGACAGAATTCTAGCAGGGGCTCCTTTGCATATTAGGCCACACACCCCTGATGGAGCCAACCCTCCAAGAGCTTACAGGGCTCTTAGTACAGGGTCCAGAGACAGAATTCTAGCAGGGGCTCCTTTGCATATTAGGCCACACACCCCTGATGGAGCCAACCCTCCAAGAGCTTACAGGGCTCTTAGTACAGGGTCCAGAGACAGAATTCTAGCAGGGGCTCCTTTGCATATTAGGCCACACACCCCTGATGGAGCCAACCCTCCAAGAGCTTACAGGGCTCTTAGTACAGGGTCCAGAGACAGAATTCTAGCAGGGGCTCCTTTGCATATTAGGCCACACACCCCTGATGGAGCCAACCCTCCAAGAGCTTACAGGGCTCTTAGTACAGGGTCCAGAGACAGAATTCTAGCAGGGGCTCCTTTGCATATTAGGCCACACACCCCTGATGGAGCCAACCCTCCAAGAGCTTACAGGGCTCTTAGTACAGGGTCCAGAGATAGAATTCTAGCAGGGGCTCCTTTGCATATTAGGCCACACACCCCTGATGGAGCCAACCCTCCAAGAGCTTACAGGGCTCTTAGTACAGGGTCCAGAGACAGAATTCTAGCAGGGGCTCCTTTGCATATTAGGCCACACACCCCTGATGGAGCCAACCCTCCAAGAGCTTACAGGGCTCTTAGTACAGGGTCCAGAGACAGAATTCTAGCAGGGGCTCCTTTGCATATTAGGCCACACACCCCTGATGGAGCCAACCCTCCAAGAGCTTACAGGGCTCTTAGTACAGGGTCCAGAGATAGAATTCTAGCAGGGGCTCCTTTGCATATTAGGCCACACACCCCTGATGGAGCCAACCCTCCAAGAGCTTACAGGGCTCTTAGTACAGGGTCCAGAGACAGAATTCTAGCAGGGGCTCCTTTGCATATTAGGCCACACACCCCTGATGCAGCCAATCCTCCAAGAGCTTACAAGGCTCTTCGTACAGGGCCTACTGTAAGCTCCAGGAGGATTGGCTACATCAGGGGCGTGTGGCCTCATAGGCAAAGGAGTTCCTGCTACAAAAAAAGGCCATGGTAACAAGAGCCAACCATGCTTAGCTTCCAGGATATGATGAGACTGGGCCAGCCTGGAGCATCCACATCAGGGCAAGTCCATAACTAGGCATATTCTATTCTGTAACAAACATACCAAGTAAAACTAGCAGATACCACAGAACAGCAGTTTCACAGCACGACCAGCTCTTAAGTGAAATGCAATGCAACAAAACTGCTGATTCACTTAGACACACGGCAGAGTCAAGACCAACAAAGTTTTAATTCCGAACGTAAGCTTTCGTGCGCTCTAAGCACACTTCATCAGACAGTAGGATGGAATGGCGAGCTGTCCTAAATATAGAAAAGCGGGCAGCGAATCAGCATGCAATATCATGGAAATGTCCCTTAGCAGATTGAAAGTATCACAGGCCAGGGCCTAGCAACTGCCAGCCTGTGTCCACTGGGCTAAAAAACCAAAACCAGTAATGAACGTCAGAATAGCACTTAGACACATTTGAACGCATAACATCAGGCCTTGTTTGTGAACTTCCAGAGGAATCTAACTTGTCTCTGCTGGAAACAGAGTGCTGAATTAGCTCACCCTTAGTTGGACAAAGCAAAACAAATAAACATTTTATTATTTTTAATGCTATCACAGTAGGACTGCAGAAATGAATTCAGAATATGCCGCCTGGATCACATTTATACTGTGTTCCACATAGCAAAGGCTACACTGTGTTCCACATAGCTACACAGCATAGAACACAGGAGAAAGCTCAGTGACAGAATACGGGTTGACAACTGTCCATGAGAAACACACTAAAGTAGAGCCACGAAAGACAAACTGGCATGTGCTCTGTGCCCTCATCAAGAGAATGTAATTAATTCTATTACAAATATTACACATCCCCTGAATAGTATCTTCTACAAAACCATAAGTCACCTTACCATACTGTTGTTGAGATTCTTGTCAACCTTGCAGAATGTGTGTGGTGGGGTTTCTCCCTTGCTCGGGACAATTATGCATATATCCGTTACAGCCAGAGTATTCGGGGTCATATTCTCCAAGGCCCTCCGATATGTAATGTGTACTTTTTGGGATGAGGCTCCACCACTGATAATTGCAGGGCGGCCGTATGGCGTAGTCTGAATGATTTCACAGCCCTGCTTTAATCGCTCTTTCCCATCGTATAAAACCCTAAATGGGAGACAAATCCCAAAAGCATAAATTAAGTATTTGTGCATGTACAAAGTGTCAAGTCACAACTGACTTATTGTGACCCCAACAAGGGGCTTTCAAGGCAAGTGAGAAGCAGAGGTGGTTGGCCATTGCCTTCTTCTGCAGAGTCTTCCTTGGAGGTCTCTCATCCAAGACTTACGGTGACCCCAGCAAGGGGCTTTCAGGGCAAGCGAGAAGCAGAGGTGGTTGGTCATTGCCTTCCTCTGCAGAGTCTTCCTTGGTGGTCTCCCATCCAAGACTTATGGAAGCCCCAGCAAGGGGCTTTCAAGGCGAGTGAGAAGGAGAGGTGGTTGGCCATTGCCTTCCTCCACAGAGTCTTCCTTGATGGTCTCCCATTCAACACTTATGGTGACCCCAGCAAAGGGCTTCCACGGCAAGTGAGAAGCAGAGGTGGTTGGCCATTGCCTTCCTCTGCAGAGTCTTCCTTGGTGGTCTCCCATCCAAGCCTTATGGAAGCCCCAGCAAGGGGCTTTCAGGGCAAGTGAGAAGCAGAGGTGGTTGGTCATTGCCTTCCTCTGCAGAGTCTTCCTTGGTGGTCTCCCATCCAAGCCTTATGGAAGCCCCAGCAAGGGGCTTTCAGGGCAAGTGAGAAGCAGAGGTGGTTGGCCATTGCCTTCCTCTGCAGAGTCTTCCTTGGTGGTCTCCCATCCAAGACTTATGGAAGCCCCAGCAAGGGGCTTTCAGGGCAAGTGAGAAGCAGAGGTGGTTGGTCATTGCCTTCCTCTGCAGAGTCTTCCTTGGTGGTCTCCCATCCAAGCCTTATGGAAGCCCCAGCAAGGGGCTTTCAGGGCAAGTGAGAAGCAGAGGTGGTTGGCCATTGCCTTCCTCTGAAAAGTCTTCCTTGGTGGTCTCCCATCCAAGACTTATGGTGACTCCAGCAAGGGGCTTCCACGGCAAGTGAGAAGCAGAGGTGGTTGGCCAGTGCCTTCCTCTGCAGACTGTTCCTTGGTGTGTTCAAGTATTTATTTATTTGCCTTCAATTTATATCCTGCCCATTCTAAAAGTGGACTCAGGGCGGCTAACAGTCATAATAAAACCAACGATCTCAATTACAGATATAAAACCATAAAAACATAAACAATTAACAATTTAAGACACGATATTAGGTGCTAAACACAATCTTAAAGCAGAAGTGGATCAGATTATATTAGATCTTCTATTTATCTGTTGGTGGTCCTTTCTAGCGGTAATTGCTCAGCAGCGTAAAAATCGGCAGCCTTCTCCCACTAATTACTATAGGCCTGTTTAAACAGCTCAGTTTTACAAGCCCTGTGGAATTGGGAGAGGGCTCTTATAGCATCAGGGAGAGCATTCCATAGCATTGGTGCTGCCACTGAGAAGGCCCCGCCCATGTAGAGCCTAATCTGGCCTCCCTTGTTCTGTGGATGAACAACAGATTTTGATTCTCGAATGCAGTGCTCTCTGGGGAACATGTGGGGAAAGGCGGTCCCGTAGATAGGTCCTCGGCCATATAGGCTTTAAAGGTAAATACCAGCACTTTGAAACGGACTCGGTACACAAACACTGACCCTTGCTTCGCTTCTGAGATGGAGCTATGCCATACCACTCCACAACCCCAACAAAAGTATTTAGAAAGACATTAAGATTATAAGGAAAGACTGAAAGTACTTCTGCTGGTGTCTGAAAAACAAAGAAAACTCCAGATTCTTCCAGGCTCTGCCTATAACCCAGCAAACTCCACCTTGCCTCTGTTCTAGACTAGCCCAATTTCTTCAGGAATTTGAACCCAATCTGCTGGGCTACTCTCTGAATCCATCCCTGGGACTATTGAGCAAATGTGTATTTTCTTAAAATCAGAATTTGGGAACTCTACTCACTACTTGCACCATTTGGAATACAACAAAAATTACTCACCCCAGATCAGTTAGCGGGGGCTTGTCTCTTCCCCTCCTGTAGCAAAGGTATATTTGTGGACCCACAAGACTGCCATTGTTGAGATCCGCCGATAGACCTGATGGAGTAACATCTATGCATTTGTATCCATGGGGTACCTCCTCCCCAAGAGATTTAATCACTACCGCCACATCTGTGATGGGCTCTTTTGGTTTTGCAAGTTTATGACAAGCGTCGTTGAAGTGGATTTCTTCCTCCAGCGGTTTGGAAATATCCGTCAATCCTGCCACGACAAAATAGTCAGCAACACGAGCCCCTTTGTCTTCCATCTTCCATCCCAGAAAGCTCTAGCTGGCAAGGAATGAAGAACAATATAAGTAATCAAACGTAGTATGTTTTACCAGTTAGTATATGGGCGTGTCCAATGTTCCCTCTAAGCTGCAGAGTCTTGTGAGCAAAAATTCTACTTTGTGAGCTACTGGTATCAAACTTGTGAGCGACTGGCATTAAAGTTGTGAGCTACTGCGCAAATTATTGTGCTCTGGGGTCATTTTTTCTGAGCTAGGACAAAAATGTCAGCTGGAGGCTAAAAAATCTGTGAGCTAGCTCACGCTAACTCAGCTTAGAAGAAGAAGAAGATATTGGATTTATATCCCGCCCTCCACTCTGAAGAGTCTCAGAGCGGCTCACAATCTCCTTTACCTTCCTCCCCCACAACAGACACCCTGTGAGGTGGGTGGGGCTGGAGAGGGCTCTCACAACAGCTGCCCTTTCAAGGACAACCTCTGCCAGAGCTATGGCTGACCCAAGGCCATGCCAGCAGCTGCAAGTGGAGGAGTGGGGAATCAAACCCGGTTCTCCCAGATGAGAGAGCTCTGGCTGACCCAAGGCCATTCCAGCAGGTGCAAGTGGAGGAGTGGGGAATCAAACCCGGTTCTCCCAGATAAGAGAGCTCTGGCTGATCCAAGGCCATTCCAGCAGCTGCAAGTGGAGGAGTGGGGAATCAAACCCGGTTCTCCCAGATAAGAGTCCACGCACTTAACCACTACACCAAACTGGCTCTCCAGCTTAGAGAGAACACTGGGCATGTCTCTTTGAAAGAAGGAGCATCAAGAATACACAAAAGATTACATTTTTCGTGGTGAATTTGCCACGGTTCTGTTCTCTGTAAAACACATTATTCTCACCTTTTATCATGAAATCGAAAGTCAAACAGACATCTCAGAATACCAACTTCATCAATACTATAAACAAGGACCAGTCGGTCTGCAACCAGCATGTTTAGAGACAAGACAAGAAGAGAGCATGCTCACCCTCTTCCAACAGAAATGAGTTACCTTTGAAATCAACGGTATCAGTTCTCAAAAACTGGATGCTTTAAAAGGGCCGGCATCTTCTGCATTACAAAATTAATTCGAACCAAAACCTATCCTTAATCATCACAAACAGCTTGAGCCCATGAAATGTAAGACTGACATTTCTCCTATGCCACGGTGCATTATATAAGCAGTCTGCTCTTTAACGGCGTAAAGGATGCGACAGAGCTTAGTCATATGCACACTTCCCATTTCTACCCTCACCCCCAGAAACCACATACCAAAGATGTTATTGGAGCAACGGGGGTGAAAGAAAAGTGAAGAAGAAAAATATCTCACAATGAAATTCACAGAGCATATTAATGACCAAGCACAGTCCGTCAGTTGAAAGGTAAAAAAGATTCTAGGGATAAACCTTGAAGTTAAAAACAAAAACAAAACCTAGGTTAGTTTGAATAAGAACTACCCATATGTGAAGACAGATTAGATCAGGCCTCAGATTCAGCAGGAGCTCATAGGAGCGCAGCTCCTGAACCTTTCTGAGGGTTCCCCCTCTTTCTCCATACCTACCTAGTCCATTGAATAGTAGGTGCAGCTGCATAACAATTCCTGGATTAGGAGAGTGGGCAAACAGCCAACCACCAGGGGTTTTGCCCCACCCACAGTAGCCCTCACTAATCCCTGGAGAAACCCACACCACCCTTTCTCCACTTCTTATGTGATTTTGGGCAGCGGGTGGCTTGCTGGCCTTTTGACTGGGAGGGAGGGCAACCCAGGAGAGCCCCAGGTGAGCAAGGCCTGCTTGGGCTGGCTGGATCTCTAGCCAGCCCAAGCAGGCCTTGCTTGCCCGGGGCTCTCCTTTCTTGCGTCAGGTTGCTTTTGGCTGGTGGGGGGGGGGGGGGCAGCATACGCTAATGAGTTTTTGCTAATGAGCTCTGCCACCTATTTTTCGACAAAACGACCCCTGAATTAGATGCAGATTTTTTTCCCATAGAGCTAATGGTGGTTTGAGAGAGACTTTGTTCCCTCTGCTGCGCATGTGCATCTTACTATCTGACATATGTGGTCAAATGATCTTGTAGGCTCTTGCAGCAGCATAAAAATGTGAACCTAAGTGTCAACAGAGAAGATGAAGGGACAAAACAAACAGGTGTGCACAGAACAGGATATGATATCATTATCACAACCGCCTTCAACCCTCATCTCCAGACAAAAGTTGAAAGCAAAACTATGCCCGTCTTCACCCAGGCCTGTTTTCAACCACACTAGATGATGTAGTTGAACAAAGCAGGAGTCAAGTCGCACCTTTAAGACCAACCAAGTTTTATTGAGAACGTAAGCTTTCGTGTGCTCTCTAAGCACACTTCATCAGACGAGGGGATCAGGTATTGTGGGCTCAAAATACATGCAGTTTGTTGTTTAAGAGTGCAAACTGGCTGTGGTCACATGATAAAACTAATTAGGTAGCCTAGAACTAGGATGCTAATTCGGTAGCCTACAACTAGGAAATACATGTCCTTCTGTGATTGGCAAAAATATCAATTGGTAGGGACTTTATTACCTTTTATGGCTATCCAGACCAAACGGCCAAGCCACACTGTTTTATCATGTGACTACAGCCAGTGCACTCTTAAACAACAAACTGCATGTATTTCAGCCCACAATACCTGATCCCCTCGTCTGATGAAGTGTGCTTAGACAGCACACGAAAGCTCACGTTCTAAATAAAACTTGGTTGGTCTTAAAGGTGCCACTTGACTCCTGCTTTGTTCAACTGCTTCAGACCAACACGGCTGCCCTCTTGGATCTAACTAAATGATGTAAACTGCTTTGGGTTCCCGCTGGGGAGAAAGACAGTCAAAAATGAAGTAAATAAATACAAAAATAATAGCGTACAAGGCTCTTTCGCTTTTAAAAAAAAATTATCTGAATATTGGAATAATATTATTAAGACACAAGTGCGTTGCATAATACTAGGTCACCATTTTGTTAGAGTTCTATTGAGCATCACCAAATTCTTTTGTAAAATGGCACCTAAGAACGCAAGAGAAGCCTTGTTGAATCAGGCCAATGGCCCCTCCAGTGCAACACTCTATTTCACATAAGAACATAAGAGAAGCCCTGTTGGATCAGGCCAATGGCCCCTCCAGTCCAACATTCTGTGTCACAGAAGAACATAAGAGAAGCCCTGTTGGATCAGGCCAGTGGCCCATCCAGTCCAACACTCTGTGTCACACAGTGGCCCAAAAACCCAGATGCCATCAGGAGGTCCACCAGTGGGGCCAGGACCTCATTCTCCTATTGATTTATTCTGCAGTTACTATTAGTTATATTTGCCCCCGAAGAAGATATTTGCCAGAACTTATTACTGAGTATATTTCAACCAATAAATTCTCCTTCAGTCATAACTTGAGATTCACCCTTCTTGTTTAATCTTTGGCACTTGGGATCCTTAAACTCTCTCTCTCTCTCTCTCTCTCTCTCTCTCGGCTTGGCTTCGCGAACGAAGATTTAAGAAGGGTGCAATAGTCCACGTTTGCTGCAGGCTCGCTGGTGGCTGACAAGACCAATGTGGGACAGGCAGGTCCGGCCACAGCGGCTGCAGGGAAAAGTCTGATTTAGGGTTGGTCCTGTAGCAGTGCGATTCTTCCTCAATCTCCTTTTGTCCTCAAGACCAGCTATGCGTGTGTTCTCAAAGGAAGAGACAGCCTGGTGGATGGTGTGCCTCCATGCTTTGCGATCTGAGGCTAGGTCAGACCACTGGTGATGGTTGATGTGACAGGTGCTAAGGGATTTCTTCAAGGAGTCCTTGTACCTCTTCTTTGGTGCCCCTCTATTTCGATGGCCGGTGGAGAGTTCGCCATACAGGGCAATCTTGGGAAGGCGGTGGTTTTCCATCCTAGAAATATGCCCTGCCCAGCGCAGCTGCGTCTTCAACAGCAGTGCCTCGATGCTGGTAACCTCTGCCCGCTTGAGGACTTCAGTGTTGGTCACAAAGTCACTCCAGTGGATGTTGAGGATGGTGCGAAGGCAGCGCTGATGAAAGCGCTCAAGGAGTCGCAGGTGATGACGGTATAAAACCCACGATTCGGAGCCATAGATGAGGGTTGTCATCACAACCGCTTTGTAAACATTGATCTTTGTGCCTTTTTTCAGATGCTTGTTGCTCCACACTCTTTTGTGCAGTCGGCCAAATGCACGGTTTGCCTTTGCCAGCCTGTTGTCAATCTCCTTGTCGATCTTGGCATCTGAGGAGATGATGCACCCCAGGTAGCTGAACTGCTGGACTGTCTTCAGAACTGATTCACCCACAGTGATGCAGGGAGGGTGATAATCTTCCTGGGGTGCAGGCTGGTGGAGAACTTCTGTCTTCTTCAGACTAACTTCTAGGCCGAATAGCTTGGCAGCCTCTGCAAAGCAGGACGTCATATGCTGCAGAGCTGATACCGAGTGGGAGACGAGTGCAGCATCATCAGCAAACAGTA
Organism: Heteronotia binoei; assembly: GCF_032191835.1. Classification (NCBI taxonomy): domain Eukaryota; kingdom Metazoa; phylum Chordata; class Lepidosauria; order Squamata; family Gekkonidae; genus Heteronotia; species Heteronotia binoei. Next base: position 4,895,804 of record NC_083241.1, on the reverse strand, counting down.
GCTCTCAGATGAGTTTTTCCATTGTCTTGGAGTGTGCCTTTAGTCGCCTCAGGTTGAACAGGCTGCCATCGGTGCGATAGCGGATGTAGACACCATCGTCCTCATCTAAATCTACTGCGGCTCTTTGAAGCATCATGCTAAAGAAGATCGTAAAGAGAGTTGGCGCGAGAACGCAGCCTTGCTTTACACCTGTGCCTATTGGGAAGGGCTCCGAGAGGTCGTTGCAGTGTCTGACTTGGCCTCGCTGGTCTTCGTGTAGCTGGATGATCATGCTGAGGAACCTTGGGGGACATCCTAAACGTTCCAAGATTTGCCACAGGCCTTTCCTGCTAACGGTATCGAAAGCTTTGGTAAGGTCGACAAAAGTCACATACAGACCCTTGTTCTGTTCCCTGCATTTCTCTTGGAGCTGCCTGAGAACAAATACCATGTCGGTGGTGCTCCTGTTAGCTCTGAAGCCGCACTGGCTCTCTGGGAGGAGTTCTTCTGCAATGGTGGGCACCAGTCTGTTCAGGAGTATTCTGGCAAGGATTTTGCCTGCGATGGAGAGCAGGGTTATCCCCCGGTAGTTGGAGCAGTCTGACTTTTCCCCTTTGTTCTTGTATAGGGTGATGATGATTGCATCGCGAAAGTCCTGTGGTAATTTGCCTTGTTCCCAGCAGGTGACAAGTACTTTGTGAAGTGAGCTATGTAGTACTGTGCCCCCATGCTTCCAGATCTCTGGTGGAATTCCATCAACTCCTGCTGCCTTGCCACTTTTCAGTTGCTTGATGGCTTTAACAGTCTCTTCTAGGGTGGGGATCTCATCCAACTCTGTTTTCACCGGTTGAAGTGGGGTGAGGTGGATTGCTGAATCTTGAACTACGCGGTTGGCACTGAAGAGAACCTGAAAATACTCTGACCACCGGTTCAGTATGGATGCCTTGTCTGTGAGGAGCACTTGGCCGTCTGCACTATGCAAGGGACTCTGAGCCTGATATGATGGACCATATACTGCCTTCAGGGCTTCGTAGAACCCTCTTAAATCACCAGTGTCTGCACACAGCTGGGTTCTCTCTGCAAGCTTGGTCCACCACTCGTTCTGAATGTCTCGAAGCTTGCGCTGGAGGTTGCTACATGCAGCGCGAAAGGTTGCTTTTTTCCCAGGACAGGAGGGCTGAGCAAGATGTGCTTGGTAGGCAGATCTCTTTTTTGCCAGTAATTCTTGGATCTCTTGATTGTTCTCATCAAACCAGTCCTTGTTCTTCCTTGTGGAGAACCCGAGGACTTCTTCAGAGATCTGCAGGACGGTAGTTTTTAGGTGTTCCCAGAGTGCTTCTGGAGAAGGGTCTGTGGGGCAACTGAGGTCCTCAATTCTTGACTGGAGTTTTGCCTGGAAGGCAGCTTTAACTTCGGCTGACTGGAGGCTGCCAACCTGAAACTTCCTCCGAGGGATACCTCCTCTCCTGGGTGTGGGTTTAAAGTGAAGACGGAGATTGCAGCGTACAAGACGATGATCCGTATGACATTCTGCGCTGGGCATTACTCGGGTGTGTAAGACATCTCGAAGGTCTCTCTGGCGCACCAGAATGTAGTCGATAAGGTGCCAGTGCTTGGACCGTGGGTGCATCCAGGTTGTCTTCAGACTGTTCTGCTGGAAGATAGTGTTGGTGATGGTGAGCTGGTGCTCCATGCAGAATTCTAGCAGGAGGCGCCCGTTGTCATTGCAGTTGCCAATGCCGTGTTTGCCAAGTACTCCTTTCCAGGCTTCCGAGTCTTTACCTACTCTGGCATTGAAGTCGCCAAGGATGATCACCTTGTCCTCTGTAGGGGTTTTCCGTACGAGGTTGCATAGATCAGCATAGAACTTGTTCTTTTCTGCAGGATCTGCTTGAAGGGTTGGGGCATACACACTGAAGAGTGTTGCATGCTGCTTGTTTTGAAGTGGGAGGCGCATGGACATGATGCGATCTGAGTGACCTGTTGGAAGGTTTTCGAGTTTGGAGGCAATGGAGTTCCTGACCATGAAGCCAACGCCAGAAAGGCGGCTCTCAGCCTTTGACTTACCCGACCAGTAGAGGGTATAGCCAGCACCGTGTTCTTGAAGACTACCTTCCTCAGGGAAACGGACCTCACTGAGAGCTGCTATGTCGATATTCAACCTGAGAAGTTCGTGGGCAACTAGAGCAGAGCGTCGTTCAGGGCGACCACTGCCTACTGTGTCAAGCATGGTTCTGATGTTCCAACACGCAAGCTTTAGTCTTTGCACACTTTGTGAGGCAGGTGCATGCCTTTTCTTTGTTGTTATTTTTCGACCGCAAGTAAGGATGCCCGTTGACCGCGGCTAGCCAACTGGGGTGGGGGAGACGAGCTTTGTTTAGGCCACCTTTTCTAGGCCCCTCTCCGTGTGGAGCAAGCAGTGCTGTCCCTAGATAAGGCTGCTTGGTCGTTCAGGGTGCTGCCGAAAGATGCTTTCGTCTCCGGGTTAGCATCAGGCGACCAATATCCTGAACCGCCTACATGCAGGATCGGGACTGCGGCTTCCAGTGGCACCTTCCACCTGCCGTTTCGCCCCTTGCCTATCGCTGCAGGACTTGATGCGTTGTGAGTTGTGTGTGTGGATATGCCCTTCAGGCCTGCGCAGAGGAATTTTTTAGGTGAAGCGCAGTGTGCGCGGTACTGGCTCCACCCTTTCACCTGGGAGTCATCTGCCATGGCCCAGTAAGCCGGGACGCCGGCAGTGAGTCCTCCAGGTGGTAGGTGTTACATTAACGAGCTCTATCTGCCCGGGTTTGATGTTAGAGTTTTCCTTCTCTGGATCCTTAAACAGGCACATGTGAAACCCATACACAAGGGATTCACTAAGAGCACACTTCTGTGGGTGACTGACAGAAAACAGAAAGCAACTCTTTATTTAAAACACACACACACACACACACACAAAGCGTATTCCCACCATTCACTGATTTGGGCAATGTCAAAGCCTGTCTCTTCAAAGCATCCTGTTCTCTTCACGGGAAACTTCCTTCCCTTTCATGCCATCCCGAGCGTCACTAACCCCAAAAAGAGAAATATACTTTGCTTAGTCATAGCATTTAGATTACATTCGTTTGCTGACCATCTCCTTTCCAGTTCGAGTCTGCCCAAGAATGCATATTCTATACTCTTCTTATAATGAAGGCAGTTGATCAATAATTGGCATACATTCGTTTGAAAGCAATTCCACGCAAGCGTACAGAAGCTTCAGGATTTGTTTTGGCCGAGACAACACAGACTCCTGATAAAAAGCTTTCATTTAGAAAGCATTAGGCAATGAAGAGAGGTTTAAAGCCGGGATGTCAGATATGCAGCTCGGGGGCCAAATCCGGCCCTCACAGGGCTCCTATCAGGCCCCTGAACAATGGCTGTCATCTGCTTCCTTCTCCCTCTCTCTTGCTTTCTTCTGCATCACTACTTGCTTTGCCAGGCTTGCTCAATTGCACAGGAGCTACAGAACAAAAGTCTCTTTTTTCTCCATTGGCTGAGGCTCCTCCCTTGAGAAGGAAAGGGATGGAGAAAGAGCTTGCTTTGTCAGGCTCTCTCAATTGCACAGCAGAGCTACTGAGCCAAGCCACTCTTCCTTCTATTGGCTGAGGCTTTTCCCCCTCCGGGTCCTTCGGGGAAGGAAAAAGCCAGAGCTTCCTTTGCCCAGTTCCTTTAAGTATGATCCAACAAGTACTAATGTTTTAAGCATGTTTTATTTTAAGAGTTTTTTTTTAAAAAACAATATATTGAATTGTGCTTGTGTCTTTTATAAAATTTATATCTCTGCTACCTAATCTTATTGGTACACATACGGCCTGGCCTGACATGGCTCGGCCCAACGAGGTCTCATTTATATCAGATCTGGCCTTCAGAACAAATGAGTTTGACACCCCTGGTTTAAAGTATGGAGGCACAAGGAGACTCCAAGAGGATTCCCAGGGGCCAGAAATGGCATTCCAGTCCTATATACAGGTCACACACCCCAGCTCATGATGATCTGAAACCTACAGCACTTATACCCTTGTTGACATACCATTATGCTTTTTTTCCTAACTCCGCAGCTGGGAATTGTTAGAGGTGCCTAAACTAGTATTTCACAGAACTACAATTCCCAAGGCTCTCTGCGGAGAGAGAGGATGACAGTTAAACCTGCTCACATCTGTGTGTACATATGCCAAAAGGGAAAAAGCTGCTACAGATTTTTAGTGCACTGAAGGAAAGACCAACCAGAAGCAAAAAAAGCTGATAGGGGACTTTAGCAAGTCTACTACGAATCCTACTGAATGGAGCAAAGTTTGAGTACAGCGGCACCCTTAAGACCAACCAAGTTTAATTCAGCATGGATATCTAAACCCATCCCAGTATAAATATAGAGCACCAAACAATATTTGACATTACTGTAAGCAGTGCTAAAGACAATCTAATAACACTGACGCCATCTCGGATTTTAGAAGTGAAACTGTAACTGTAAATGTATTGTACGTGTATAATGATTTTTAATGATTTTACTGTATGCTATTTAAATATTATGTATTTTGAACTGTTGTTAGCAGGCCTGAGCTCGACAGGGGAAGAAGAACTGCAGATTTATACTCCGCCCTTCTCTCTGAATCAGAGACTCAGAGCAGCTTACAATCTCCTACATCTTCTCCCCCCACAACAGACACCCTGTGAGGTGGGTGGGGCTGAGAGGGCTCTCACAGCAGCTGCCCTTTCAAGGACAGAGTCTCAGAGCGGCTCACAATCTCCTTTCCCTTCCTCCCCCACAACAGACACCCTGTGAGGTGGGTGGGGCTGAGAGGGCTCTCACAGCAGCTGCCCTTTCAAGGACAGAGTCTCAGAGCGGCTCACAATCTCCTTTCCCTTCCTCCCCCACAACAGACACCCTGTGAGGTGGGTGGGGCTGGAGAGGGCTCTCACAACAGCTGCCCTTTCAAGGACAACCTCTGCCAGAGCTATGGCTAACCCAAGGCCATTCCAGCAGCTGCAAGTGGAGGAGGAGGGGAAATCAAACCCGGTTCTCCCAGATAAGAGGCCACGCACTTAACCATCACACCAAACTGGCTCTCAGGGCGAGATATAAATATGATATAAATATAAAATATATTATAAATATATAATATAATAAATATCAATAATATATATATATATATATATATATATATATATATATATATATATATATAATAAAATTAAAACACAATAAATAAGATAATTCTGAGTATAAGCTTTCATGTACATGCACACTTGTTTATTTCACATTTCTATCCCACCCTTCCCAGATGGGCTCAAGGCAGGTCATGTCAAAAACTAATTACATAATAATGACATAATTACATAATTTCTAAAACAACTAACTCAAACATAAAACCAAACAAACCAATTGACTCATTAAAAATTCAGAGGGTGACCCTTTCATCCCTAGCTGAATAATAACAAGCGGATGACAGTAATCATAACGTCGCTACTCCAAAGTGGGCCAAAATGTGTCAGGGAGGCAATATCGGGGTTCAGCTCTTACAGGCCCGGAGGAATTGCAGCAGGCTCCGCAGGGCCCAGATCTCTAGTGGGAGCTTATTCCACCAGGCGGGGGCCAGGAAAGAAAAAGCCCTGGCCCTAAGTGGACATCTTTTGGGCCAGGGACAACGAGAAGATGTTGCTCAGCAGAGCATAAAATTATCCAGGGTGGGGTATATGGGGAAAGGCAGTGCCTTGGATATGCTGGTCCCAAGTTGTTAAGGGCTTTAAAGTCCTTAACTTCTGCAGATACACGATTTCCTCAACTATTACATATTAATAGAGGTGGGTGGGGGGTTAGTTGCCAGGAAGGGCTAGTTAGAGTCAAGATGCATAAATAACTAGGCAATAAGTATAGCTGAGATCGAATTAAGGAAGTTGGTAAGATCTGTGAATAGAAGTAAACTATCTTGTATTAATTTTATTTTACCACATCCTTCCTGCAAGATGCTCACGCTGCCACATGTGAGTCTCTCTTCCTCCGTTTTATCCTCACACCAACCCTGTAAAGTAGGTAAGGCTAAGAACAAATGACTCACCCAGAGTCACCAGCAACTGTTTGAGTCTTCTGTAGATGAACTGCCCAACGCATCCAGAGTCCTTGGGGTCGATAGCAGAGATTTAAGTTTTATTCGTTTCTTTCCAGTATAATCATGACTCTAAAAAGGAGTCCTTCCCACTTTTATGCAGATTCGTGAAGACTGCCCAACTGTCTAAAGCAGCAGACACGTTGGATGAACAGATAAAAGGAAACAGTGATGATTCATCTCTGAGCTGAATACCAGAGTCCTCTCCATTCTCTCCCTATAAAACAAACTAATCTGCCATCAAAGTCGTTAGCTCCCAAAAGATGAGACAAGGCTGCGACATTAGTAAATTGCTGATTTTGTAAACAGAATTTAATGAGGTTTCTCTTTTAAGATATATTAATAGGAGATAATTAGATTAAGACTGACTGAACCTGCCATTCTTATAGACAATTTTACAAAATTATCCTTGTGCTTAACCCTGACAAAGAATCCTCTTTTCTGAGTAATGTCAGATGCATCCAACAAGTCCTATTTTTGAGTAGAAAACTCAAAGTTTCAAAACACAATAAACTTTGTGTAATTTAACCCTCCTGGTAAATAACGAACTTAACAACATCAAGATTTCCTTTCTGGGAAAAGGAGAAATAGTGCTTTTTTTAAAGAATGAAAATTACATCACTGCGGTCTTGTTCATTACAATTTACAGAGACTGTGAAATCTTTTTTGGCCTTCCCCTTTTAAGAAGCATCCTTCTGATATAGGCATTCAAACGAATCCATGTCAAAAGAAGAAAAAAAGTATAACGGATGGAACAGAAAACTTCCTGTGTTCAAAGCCAGCTTTCAAATATCTTATCCAGGTTCCTTCCCCACGCAGTCAGTTTGGTGTAGTGGTTAAGTGTGCGGTCTCTTATCTGGGAGAACCGGGTTTGATTCCCCACTCCTCCACTTGCAGCTGCTGGAATGGCCTTGGGTCAGCCAGAGCTCTCTTATCTGGGAGAACCGGGTTTGATTCCCCACTCCTCCACTTGCACCTGCTAGCATGGCCTTGGGTCAGCCATAGCTCTGGCAGAGGTTGTCCTTGAAAGGGCAGCTGCTGTGAGAGCCCTCTCCAGCCCCACCCACCTCACAGGGTGTCTGTTGTGGGGGAGGAAGGTAAAGGAGATTGTCAGCCGCTCTGAGACTCTTCGGAGTGGAGGGCGGGATATAAATCCAATATCTTCTTCTTCTTCTTCCCCAGTTTTTTGGTCGTGACTGCAGCTTGCACAGTTGGCCCAGCCCATCTGGTGATAGTCTTCAAGCTGCAGCTAGACTATAGCAAACCCATAGGGTTTTAAGGCAACACTTGGCCTTGCCTGTCTCAGCATAGTGACCCTGGACTTCTTTGGTAGTTTCCCATTCGAGTACTAACCCTGCTGATATTGGGTTAGCCTGGGCCATCCAAGTTAGAGAATATAACAACATATATTACAGACATTAGAATCATAGAGTTGGAAGAGGCCCCCGGGGTAATCTAGTCCAACCCCCTGCACAATGCAGGAAAACTCAAATACTTTCACCCACACACCTAGTGATACCTGCTCCATGTCCAGAAGATGGCAAAAAAAAAAAAAACACCAAACCCCACCCCTCTGGGATCCCTAGCCCAGAGAAATATTGTTGCCTGACCCCGAAGTGCTAAATAGCATTCCCTGGGTGTGCAAGAAAGGACCGCAAGAACTAAGCACTGATGCAACCCTTCTGCACTCCTTCTCATGATCTGCCTAAGTTCACAGAATCAGCATTGCTAAACTCTTTCTGATTTAATTTTAACCCGATGGTTCTTGTCCGACCTTCTGGGGCCACAGAAAACAGCCTTTCGTATCATATCACTTCTCAGTCAACTTCTCTCCAGGCTACACATACCCAGCTCTCTCAGCCTTCCCTCACAGGATTTGGTCTCCAGACCCGTCGCCATCTTCATTGCCCTCCTCTCCGGACCTGTTCCAGCTTGTCTATATCCTTCTTAAATTGTGGTGCCCAAAACTGAACACAATACTGAATCTATGTGAGGTCTAACCAGAGCAGCAAAGTGATACCATCGCTTCACTTGATCTGGACATGGCATTGGGTTTTTTTTAGCTGACTTGCGTTCAATGTATGGTCCACGGGACCCCTAGATCCTTTTCACACATACTACTGCCAAGACAAATCTCTCCCATCCTATAATTACGCATTAGACTTTTCCTACCTAAATGCAGAACTTCACATTTATCCTTGTTAAAATTCATTTTGTTTTAGCCTAGTTTTCCAGCCTGTCAAGATCATCCTGTATCCTGATTGTCTTCTGCTGTATTTGCTACTCCTCCCAATTTAGTATCATCTGCAGATTTAATAAGCATTCCCTTTATTCCTTCATTCAGATCATTCATAAAGATATTAAACAAAACAGGTCCCAGGACAGATCCTTGAGGCACTCCACTTGTCACTCCTCTCCAAGAGGATGAGGAACCATTAACAAGCACTCTTTGGGTGTGATATGTCAACCAGTTACAGATCCACCTGTCAGAACTCAATGAACTTCAAACGGATCCCATACTCAGTTGCAAAGCTAGGATTTTATTGAAGAGAACTAGGTGCTGGAAAAGGCAAGATAACAGTAATGGCGAGAGCCAGCATCAGCTTGATTTTATACACGTAAAGCAAACATCTCACAAAGCCACAATTCACATTGTAGGGCGCAGCTGTCTTCTCACCATCACTATCAGTAGAGAGGATGCCTCCCTACTTCGAAGGCCATGCTGTTCGGCTTCAAAGGGTCCCAGTGTGAGAATGTGCAGAGACAAGACATAATTCATTCTACAGCCCCAAATATTTTGGATACCAGTGGGGCAAGGTTAATTACTATTCAGGCACTCTGGGTTAGACAGAGGTTACAACATGGAGTCAGTTTGGTTCAGTTATAATATAACTCTAAGACACAGTAAAACTACCATACAGCATTGGTCACATTATAGGGGACCAGCAGCAAAGATACAAGTTCTGACATACTGCCCCCCCTAAGCGCCCCCTCCCGCGGGGTCGGCTTTGGGCTTGTGTGGGTACAGTAGGTGAAACTTTTTTAGCAGTTGCGGAGCCACTACGTTCTGAGATTCGACCCACTCGTCACAGCTCGGGGGGAAGTGTTTCCACCTGATCAAATAATACAGTTTCCCCCGTTTGACTCTGGAGTCCAGGATCTCCTGGACTTCATGGTGACTCTGACCCCTCACTGTCGTCGGAGGGGGCGGTGGGGCCCTGGGATGGAAGGACGTAGCACCAGGGTCTTTCCGAAGCAAGCTGCAATGAAAAACAGGATGGATCTTACTTAGAGATTTGGGTAGTTCGAGTTCTACCGTTACTTTATTTATCACCCTTTTGATTTTGAAAGGTCCGAGGAACTTCAGTGCCAGTTTGCGACAGGACTGAGGAAGGGGGAGGTTTTTTGTTGACAGGAAAACTGTATCCCCCACCTTTAGGTCCCACTCCGGAGAGTGTTTTTTGTCAAATTGTTTTTTGTATGCTTTTTTCGCTTCCTCCAGGTTTTCCTGAATTCCCTTCCAGCCTTCACGAAGTCCCTCCCACCATTGTTGGCACGATGTCGGTTGGGATGGGTTAGCTGGGAGGGCGAGCGTGGGGAACGGCTTGCCCTCGTAACCATTGATGATTTGGAAAGGGGAGGTTTTGGTTGAGCTATGGAGGCTATTGTTGTAGCCGTATTCTGCAAAGGGGAGGAGGTCTACCCAGTTGGACTGTTGGAAATTAATGAAGCAGCGGAGGTATTGCTCTAGAAGGCCATTAACCCTCTCCGTCTGTCCGTCCGACTGGGGGTGGTAGGCAGAACTCAATCCTTGCTCAATACCAGCCAGTTTGCAGAACTCCCGCCAGAAGTTGGCAACGAACTGTGTTCCGCGGTCACTAATGACCTTGTCTGGGAATGAGTGTAGGCGTACAATGTGAGTGAAAAAGAGCTGGGCAAGTTTCTTGGCGGTAGGTAATTGTTTGCAAGGAATGAAGTGAGCCTGCTTTGAAAAGGTATCGACTACGACTAAGATGACTGTCTTGCCCTGCGAAGGCGGGAGCTCTACAATAAAGTCCATGGAAACTACCGACCACGGTCGGGTTGCTGTAGGGAGGGGGACTAGGTGGCCCGGAGGTTTGCCCCCCCTCCGTTTTGCCATGAGGCACGTGGGACATGACAGTACAAATTCCGAAACATCTTTTTTCATTTTCGGCCACCAAAATTGGCGGGTGAGCAAGTTGAGCGTTTTAACATAGCCAAAGTGGCCGGCCAAGCGGCTTGAGTGGCAGCGGTCCAAAACCTCCTTTCTGAGGGGATCGGGCACATAGACTTTTTCATTATGTAAATAGAGCCCGTTCTCGGCTTTGACCAAGTTGGGGGGGCGGTCAGCTTCTTGTTTGTACTCCGAGAGGAATCGAGCAAGCAATTCTAAGTCCGGAGGGTCAGTCTGTTTGCCGGAGCGGGTGGTGACTCCCCCCGCGATGGCTGAGGGGGAAATTAGTGAGTCTACCACCTCCTCTCTAAGACTGTCGTGTTGGGGCAGGCGGGAAAGGGCGTCCGCTAAAAAGTTCTTTGAGCCTGGGATGTGTTTCAGCACAAAATCAAACTTAGCGAAGAAGCCTGCCCACCGGATCTGTTTTGCAGTCATTTTGCGACGCCCAGTGAGGGCTTCCAGGTTTTTGTGATCGGTCCAAATTTCGAAGGGGTCTCTTGCTCCTTCAAGCCAGGAGCGCCAGGTCTTTAGGGCAAACATGACTGCAAACGCTTCCTTGTCCCAGACTGACCAATTTCTCTGTTCATTGGAAAATTTCCTGGAAATATAGGCACATGGTCGGAGCGCCCCATTTTCCCCCCTCTGCATCAATATGGCTCCCACAGCGGCGTCGGAGGCGTCGCATTGGACCACGAAGGGCTTTAGTTCGTCAGGGTGTGCCAGCACGGGTTCGGAGGTGAAGAGGCGTTTTAGCTCAGTGAAAGCTTTTTGGCACTCCGGCGTCCACGTTAGGCGTGCGCCGGGTTTTTTAGCCTCGTCACCTTTTCCCTTGGTTTTGAGGAGTTCTGTAAGGGGGAGCATGACCGTGGCGAACCCCTTTATGAAGTCGCGGTAAAAGTTAGCGAACCCGATAAAACTTTGTAATTGCTTGCGGGTTCGAGGGGGTTCCCAGTCTAACACCGCTTGGACCTTTGCGGGGTCCATGGACAATCCCTCCCCCGACACCCGGAAGCCCAAATAATCAAGCTCGGTCTTGTGGAATTCACATTTCGACAGTTTGGCATACAGTTTGTGTTTACAAAGGGTGCTTAACACTTTTCTGACCAAAGGCACATGAGACTTTAGATCTTGTGAATAGATAATGATGTCATCAAGGTACACCACCACCCCCTTGAACAGGAAGTCCCGCAGCACTTCATTGATAAAGTTCATAAAAACGCCCGGGGCTCCCTGTAGCCCAAACGGCATGACAAGGTATTCAAATTGTCCCAGTGGGGTGTTGAAGGCGGTTTTCCATTCGTCCCCCTCTTTGATGCGAACGCGAAAGTACGCGTCCCGGAGGTCGAGTTTGGTAAATATTTTCCCCCTTGCTACAGTGTTTAACAAGTCCTTTATCAACGGGATCGGGTAGGCGTTGGACATGGAAATCCCGTTTATCGCACGAAAATCTGTGCAAAGTCTAAGCGACCCGTCCTTTTTCTTTCGGAATAGAACGGGGGCGGCATGGGGGGCTGTGGCCGGTCGAATGAAACCACGCTTTAGATTTTTGTCCAAAAACTTTCGGAGTTCCGCCTTCTCCGCCCAACCCATGGAGTACAGTTTCGCTTTGGGAAGCTGCTGCCCGGGGATTAACTCAATGGCGCAGTCTGTAGGGCGGTGGGGCGGTAGCTCATCCGCTTCCTTCTCGCTAAATGCCAGTTTTAAGTCTCGGTACTCCTTGGGGATGGAGGCGACTTCCTCAAGTGTGAGGCACGCCCGCATGTTTTGGGGGGGAGCGTGCGGCCCCCATTCGGGGCGCCAGTGGTGATGCTCGCACCTCCAATCTGGGAACCGGACGATCTGTTCCTCCCACCTTATGTCGGGTTGGTGGCGGGCGAGCCAGGCTGAGCCAACTACCACGTCGAAAGAGCAGGAGGGGGCAATTACGAAAGTCTCAATTACTGTTATAATGTCAGAACTCAATGAACTTCAAACGGATCCCATACTCAGTTGCAAAGCTAGGATTTTATTGAAGAGAACTAGGTGCTGGAAAAGGCAAGATAACAGTAATGGCGAGAGCCAGCATCAGCTTGATTTTATACACGTAAAGCAAACATCTCACAAAGCCACAATTCACATTGTAGGGCGCAGCTGTCTTCTCACCATCACTATCAGTAGAGAGGATGCCTCCCTACTTCGAAGGCCATGCTGTTCGGCTTCAAAGGGTCCCAGTGTGAGAATGTGCAGAGACAAGACATAATTCATTCTACAGCCCCAAATATTTTGGATACCAGTGGGGCAAGGTTAATTACTATTCAGGCACTCTGGGTTAGACAGAGGTTACAACATGGAGTCAGTTTGGTTCAGTTATAATATAACTCTAAGACACAGTAAAACTACCATACAGCATTGGTCACATTATAGGGGACCAGCAGCAAAGATACAAGTTCTGACACCACCTAACAATAATATGATCCAGAACCACATTTTACCAATTTGTCCACAAGAATATTATGTGGAACTTTATTAAAAGCCTTACTGAAATCAAGATAAACCATTTCTACAGCATTTCCCTGATCCAGCAAGGTAATAACTTTCTAAAAAAGAGAGAGAGATACAGCTAGTCTGACATGACTTGTTCTTGAGAAACCCATGCTGGTTCTTTGTAATCATAGCCATCTTTTCTAAATGCTCAAGGACTGACTGACTGATGGTTTGTTCTAAACCGGACAGGTCGGTAGTTACAACATTGTGGGACAGATTCACAGGGAAAAAGCTAACTCATCCACTGCTGTAATTATAAAAGGCACTACACGAGTGAAATCTATGTTCCACAGAAGTTAGCAGAAACCTCTGTTGAGTTTACCAAAAATTTCTTCCAGATTCATTTATTTGTTAGCTTGGAACGTTGCCCTTCTTTCCAAAGAGTACAAAAGAGCAGTGAATAGCTGCTTCTTTCAGTAAACTGGAAAGTCCTTCACACATAACTCTGAGCATGCACCATTGTGCATATGGAAATTTGACTGTGGGCTCAGAGCAATGAAGTTCTGGCAGCTTCGGGATGTTAGAAGAACATCAAAAGCCCATTCATCACTGCAACATAAATGTTTGCTCTAAGTGACAAACATGTATGCGTCAATCAACTCTCAAAGTTATTGCAAACAAGGCATTCTTACATCTAATTCTTTGGACTTCTTTTCAGAACCCTTCCAATCTTTTTTTGTCAGCTTGAAAGCACATAACAAAACAGTCATGGGATGGTAGCAGCCCACTTTGAGACGTTTCTGATTAAATGCAGTTTATATTTGCAATTTGGTGTGAGTTAATTAACTGTACACTGGCCAGGTATTTCTTCAAAATGAGGCACAAGTACGTGATCTTGCAGACAACCAAGAAATTGTGCTTACAAGTTTACAGACAGTCAAATAAAAAGTCTGTAGGTGAGCCACATTTTTTTTTTTACCAGAAAAGAATCTCACATAAAACACCGCTGGGGATGGGCACTTCATTTGGTTAACTTCTTTAAGACCATAATTCTCTGCCAACTTGTTTGAGAGTAAATCATGCTGAATTTAAGGAGACTTCTCAATACACATACATGCAATCTAATAAACCTCATTCCAGAATATTTATAAAGTGCAAAGATCTATCCTATCAATTGGCTATGGGAGTGAATAATAGGATTGTTTTATGCCTGAAACAGATTATAGGAGAGTAAGGTAGTCCCCCTGTGCAATCACCAGTCGTTTCCGACTCTGGGGTGACATCGTGTCATGACATTTTCATGACAGACTTTTTACAGGGTGGTTTGCCATTGTCTTCCCCAGTCATCTACACTTCCCCCCCAGCAAGCTGGGTACTTATTTTACCGACCTCAGAAGGACAGAAGGTTGAGTGAACCTTGAGCCAACTACCTGAACCCAGCTTCCACCGGGATAGAACTCAGGTTGTGAGCAGAGAACTCAGACTGCAGTACTGCAGCTTTACCACTCTGCGCCACGGGGCTGTATATTGCTTTATACTTCCTATAAAAAACCAAGAAAGCATCTGGCACAAAGGCATATACCAGGATAAATATGAGCTTCCTGGGTATGAAGAACTTCACGGCGAGATGGCAGTGGCTAAATTAAGGCACCCTTAGGGGCCCTCTTAAGACATTTAGCCCTAACATGCCTGATCTCATCAGATCTTGGAAGTGAAACGGTGTCAGCCCTGGCTAGTGTTTGGATGGGAGGCATCCAAGGAATACCAGGCTTGTGACATGGAAGAAGGCAATGGCAAGACACCTCTATTCAGCTCTTGCCTCAAAACCTTATGGGGTCACTATATGTCAGCTATGACTTATTACCACTTTCCACAATCTTAGGCTGCTTCCACGTTGGAATTTTAGCCTGCGTGGAAAATGCCCCAGCATTGTTTCAGAGCCTGACATGACATCACGCTCTTTATTTGCTCCGTATGACTCAGGGGGGCTTCCAGGGCTTTCTCCTTTGAGCCAGAGCTAAGAAAAACCTCCCTTGCTCTGACTTAAAAGGGTGATGTGCCAAGTGGCTGGGAGGGGAGTGTCACGGGAATACTTCACCCACAGCTAATCTGAGAGGGGGCACAGTTAAGATACCCCACAGCCCAGTTAACTAGCTTTCTTGCAGTTCCTTTTAACCGTGGCTCAGCTGCTAAGGAGAAAGGAGGGGACTGCCAGCCCACAGGGAAAACAGGACGAAGGCAGGTGCATCAGTGCTTCTGCACCAACATGGAAGGACAACAGGTGGAGGTGAAGGCAGAAGCAGGTGACACGGGGGAGGAGTGAGCAGACATGACCCCCGCACACCTCTGTTTCAGGTACTGCTGGCTTTCCCAGCCCCCTTGTTTGCTTGCTCTCAGCCACAGCCTCAAGACACAGCTCAGGGCTTTTGTGGCGGCTTCCGGAGACTTGGATAATGAGATGTAAATAAATCTGCTGCAACCGGACATTATGGAGCTATCAAGGAAATCTCTTTATTTAGGGAACAAGTCAGCAACTAGCTTTACTAAAAAGGATTTAAAGAGGGCACTGACATTCGATAAGTTGAAGCTTCAACCAGCCCCTTCCCCTTCCTCCAAATCCCTGTTCCCACAGTTGCTTTCTCCCTCTTTACCCCTCTTTTACATCCGGGTTGACAGCTGGAAATCAAGGTGACCCCTTACAGGGTGAGATACAACAAAGGAGATACAACAAACGCTGACCACAGCTTTAGACAAAAGATGAAAAACTTAACACAGACAAACCAGATTTTCAGACATAAACCAATAACATTTTCAGAGGTATGAAGCTTCTGAGAGTCGGTGGGACTTCTGGGAGGGACGGTGGCTCAGTAGTAGAGCATCTGCTTGGTAAACGGAAGGTCCCAGGTTCAATCCCCGGCATCTCCAACTAAAAAGAGTCCAGGCAAGTAGGCATGAAAAACCTCAGCCTGAGACCGTGGAGAGCCGCTGCCAGTCTGAGTAGACGATACTGACTTTGATGGACCGAGGGTCTGATTCAGTAGAAGGCAGCTTCATAGGTTCATATATGTTCAATATGAGTCAAACCTTCCTTCCTCAGCTTTGACTCTTTCTGTTTGCTTTGGTATTTTGTATATTTTAGGGGAGCGGGGTGCTTGCACCTGGAAGTCATGTCAACCTCTAGTGACTGACCCATAACTGGAGGCCTAGAGGGTATTCAGAGAGGTGGGTATTTCAAGGAAGTCTTCCAGTCCAAGTACTAACCACAGCCAACCCTGCTTAGCTTCCAAGATCTGACGAGACTGGGCTTGCCAGGGCTATCCAAGTCAGGGCTTTCAGCTTTGACTCGCGAAAGCTCACAGCCTGAAATCTTGTTGGTCTCAAAAGTGCAGCTGGGCACGAATCTAGCTCTTCTACTACAGCCCTCTGAAAGTGAACATATGAACATATGAAGCTGCCTTATACTGAATCAGACCCTGGGTCCATCGAAGTCAGTCTTGTCTACTCAGACTGGCAGCAGCTCTCCAGGGTCTCCAGCTGAGGTTATTCACGTCTACTTGCCTGGACCCTTTTTAGTTGGAGATGCCAGGGATTGAACCTGGGACCTTCTGCTTACCAAGCAGATGCTCTACCGTTGAGCCACCGTCCCTCCCCTAAAGAACATATGAAGCTGCCTTCTACTGAATCCTCCTAGGTCCATCAAAGTCAACATTGTCTACTCAGACTGGCAGCGGCTCTCCAGGGTCTCAAGCTGAGGTTTTTCACATCTACTTGCCTGGACCCTATTTAGTTGGAGATGCCGGGGATTGAACCTGGGACCTTCTGCTTACCAAGCAGATGCTCTACTACTGAGCCACCATCCCTCCCCTTAGACATATGAACACATGAAGCTGCTTTCTACTGAATCAGACCCTCGGTCCATCAAAGTCAGTATTGTCTACTCAGACTGGCAGCGGCTCTCCAGGGTCTCAAGCTGAGGTTTATCACGCCTATTTGCCTGGACCCTTTCTTAGTGGAGATGCCAGGGATTGAACCTGGGATCTTCTGCTTCCCAAGCAGATGCTCTGCCACTGAGCCACCCTGAGACCCACGGATAATTTTCTTGCTAGGGTTCTAAACGTTTACCTGAACAGTGAAGGCAACAATTTATAATCAACACTGTTTGCCCATCACTGAAACCAAACTTTTCCATTCTTACACTTCAGGCTCTTGATCGAACAGGTTTTTCCAAACCAGTAGTACAATACACCAGTCGTACAACAAACCAGCAATTTAATCAGTCAGAAAGCAAAACATTTCCGCTACTAGCTGACAGAGGATTCAAAGAAATTATAAAAACCACTGGTTTTTTTTTTTAAGGTTTCAGAAGGCAGCCAAGACCGGTGTGCAGCAAAGCGGTTATATTCAAATCCAGTATCACCTTAGAGACAAGCGAGATTTGGGGGTACAAGCTTTTGAGAGTCACGCCTGCTTTCGTCGTGTCTATCACATTAACCGGTGGTTCAAACGTTCAGTTTCAAGAGCCGAATACAAAGCCCCGGTTCCCAATGCACACACAGAATTTGTATATTGGGAGGGAGTAGCTCACAGAGACGTTGGAGCATTCTTTAAATAGAACGTGGCATTAGCAGGGGCCCAGAGCCACCGACGTAATTAACAAGCTGTTAAATGATATTAGTAACTGGCCTGCTGACTTTTTCTAGTTATTACAGACCGGGGTGGCACAAAAACCTCACTGCCCCTGGAGCCCACAATGTTGTTGTGTTCAGAGAAGTGTCACTAATTCATCTGTTTTCGAAAGTAACCATGGGAAATGTGCAGCGAAAAAACAAAAGGGGGAGGACGAGAGGGTCAGCAGAGGAGAGCCATTAAGGATGGCAAAGTGAAAGATGGGTAACTCTGAGGCATGGGGTACTACCCTACCATGGCAACAGAGCTGGATTAACAATTAGGCCAAGTAGGCGCTGGCCTATGGGCCCCCACGCCTTTAGGGGCCCCGGTTTCCCCCCTGCATGCAGCCCTCCCAGCCTGCACGCACAGCCAGCAACTGAGCTACTCTTTTCCCGACTTGCCTGGTGCGGCTGCTGCTGGCGTCGTTGCCAAGTTTGCCTCTCTCTGCCTCTCCCCCGTAGCTTAGTAAAAGGGGCTTTTAAGAAGGTGCCTTCACGCTGCAGCAGGGCCTGCGTGCGGTGGAGCGGGCACTCAGACTCTGAGATAACTTGCAAGGGGCCCCCCAAGATTTCTACTGCCTAGGGCAGGGGTGGGGAACCTCCGTCCCGGGGGCTGTATGCAACCCTCAAGGTCACTTGGTGTGGCCCTCTGGGATTGCTGGGCCAACCAAGCCATGTGGCAGTCTCTCTGGGGTCTGGCTGGCCAGCGAGGATCGTGGGGCCCGGCCGCGCTGTGCAGCAGCCTCCCCAGGGCCAGGCAGGGATCAAAGGGCCCAGATGTATTGTGCGGCAGCCTCCCTGGGGCCTGGCTGGTTGGCCAGAATTGCTGCAGGGCCTGGAAAAGTTACTGTCACACTTCAGTTTGCACTTTATTATCCCAGATGGTGTGGCCTAATATGCTAATCTGTGACCTAATATGCTAATATTAGGGGATTTGGTCTAATATGCTACTGAGTTCCTGCTGGGCTTTTTCTACAAAAAAAGTCCTGGGCCTAAGCATTTGCCTAGGGCGGCGGGCCGGGTGTGTGCGTGCCAGATTAGGCTCTCCCCACATTACTTCAAATAGAAAAACAATTATTTGCATTAATTTTGCCAGCCTGAATTGCTCTCCCTTGGCGGAGCACTGTTTTTTAAGTTGATAATTCTTTATGGCCCGCAAAGGATGTTATAAATATCCATACGGCCCTTGGCAGAAAAACGGTTCCCCACTTCTGGCCTAGGGGCCTCCACAGGGTTTAATTCGGCACCGCATGGCAAGCTACCCTGCTGTGCTCTCATGTGACTCTAATAGGAATCAAGTTGCACCTTTTAAGACCGACAAAGTTTCATTCCGAACGTTAACTTACATTCTGAATAAAACTATGTTGGTCTTGAAAGGTGAAACTTGACTCCTACTTTGTTCTACTGCTTCAGACCAACACAGCTGCCCGCTTGGATCTATCCTCATGTGACTCTGTTCCTTGCATGGGAGAACTGGCTTGTGGGTGGTGCCCATCGCTAATTAGCGGGAGGCTGAGTGCTATTTGTGTTCTCCACCTGAGGCTCTGAAATGGTCCGGGATTTGTACAGTCATGCAAGCAGCACCAGTCTGCCCTAATTGTAATTCCTGCAAGAGCTGAGATCACTCGAATTCACAGGTTTACTGGATGACAGTCTGTTTCTTTCTTCTCGGCTGCCTGGCTGTAACATGGCAGGGTCACCAGAGTACAGTTCAGAATCAATGTCCACAAATGTTTTATAGTCAATCAATGTCTTTCTTCTCCCTGTGTTAGGCCTTGGTGATATATATATATGTATTTTTTTAAAAAATGAGAGAGAGAGAAATAAGAAAGCTAGCTTTAAAATAAAGGCAAACCAAATCTGAAGGTTCTGTCTCTACCACTCAGGTCTGCTACTAACTCAGGCTTCAGGAAATAAACACAATTCCCAAAAACAGACGAGCAGAGAACATTGACCTTGCTTTTATATCTAACCATACTGGCATCAGTTTAAAAGGCAGCCTTTTATCACATGCTTTTCCTCCCAGAATAAACATTCTACATTTTTAATGGAAAGTTATTGGCCGCACAGACAGAGAAAACAAAGAAAAAAATCACACTGCAATTCTTTCTGAAATGAATACCTAAATTTAGACGGGAGCATAACCTGTCCGTACAAGTATCAAACATGCACAAAATCTCCAACATGCATCCTACCCCACATACCCCTCCAGCAAAGAGTGAACCAGCTGAGTTATGAAAGAGAATGACCAATGGTTTATTCTAAGCAGGCTGGCTTTCTGGAGACCCCAGAACCACACCAATACTGGTATAAATCTTTCCCATCCTGCTTTTGCCCACCTGCTATTATATCCCCAAACGTTTACTGTTAATAGTAACATTTCAAGAGGTATGCAATCGATGCTCTGCTACTAACTTGGTCCCACAAAATACTAAGTGCAATATCACATTTTTCCAGTGCAGCAGTATTTCCCCCCACACATGTACACGTACGACATCGTGATTTCTAGATCAGCCTGTTAACTACTGCTAACCATCACACTCTGTGCTCCAGCGCGCTCCTTCTCAAACAGCACCCCCACAGCACTCACAAAAATAGCTAACAGCTCATATGCGTTTCAAAACATAGAGCTTTTTACTGTGCTGATGCTCTCTCCTAGGAGTGCTTAGAATTTGTCCTAAACTTCCCCTTAGCATGCTTCCATAGCTCCTCAAATTATACAAATATATATGCATGTCGCTTCAGCACTGAATTGTGAATACTGGTTGATCCTATCGAAGACGTTCCCACAGGCCAAAGGATCATTCCTGAATTAAGCAATCCCTAATGTTAAACCAGGGATGGCCAAACTTGCTTAACGTAAGAGCCACGGAGAATAAATGTCAGATGTTTGAGAGCCACAAGACACGAACAAATATTACACAAGTGTCTTTATTAAAACTCTTAATACTTTCTTTGCACTTTACAGCATGACCATGCTAGAAGGAGACTTAAAAACAAACAAACTGGGAATAACATTCCCCATAAAACCAGCATAGGGAAAGGAGTGGGAGAAGGAAACACACATGTACCATATAAATCACTGGCCACCGTTTGGATCATGCATCTTTCTTTGCCTTTACACCAAGGTTAGTAAATACAGCTCCTACAAGAGCTATGAAATGAATGGGGAACCCTGCGCCAACCTCTTTTATTCTGTTCTTCCTTCCAGTGGCTCCCTCAGTTCTTGCGCTCTCTTTCCCCGCTCTAGATCTCCAGGTAACCTCTGTGGTGGTGGTGAAGAGCCTGCAAACAGTTGCCTACCTCTGGGTCAGTGTCCAGAGGCTGGGAGCCGCACAATCTGTGTGAAAGAGCAGCATGTGACTCCCAAGCACAGTTTGGTCACCTCTGTGACCTGCCTGACTCAGGCTAGCCGGAGTTTGTCAGATCTCAGAAGCTAACCATGACCAACTCATAAGAACATAAGAGAAGCCATGTTGGATCAGGCCAATGGCCCATCCAGTCCAACACTCTGTGTCACACAGTGGCCAAAAAATTTATATATATAAATTATATATATACACACTGTGGCTAATAGCCACTGATGGACCTCTGCTCCATATTTTTATCTAACCCCCTCTTGAAGCAGGCTATGCTTGTAGCCGCCACCACCTCCTGTGGCAGTGAATTCCACATGTTAATCCCCCTTTGCATGAAGAAGTACCTCCTTTTATCTGTTCTAACCCGACTGCTCAGCAATTTCATCGAATGCCCCACGAGTTCTTGTATTGTGAGAAAGGGAGAAAAGTACTTCTTTCTCTACTTTCTCCATCCCATGCATAATCTTGTAAACCTCTATCATGTCACCCCGCAGTCGACGTTTCTCCAAGCTAAAGAGCCCCATGCATTTTAACCTTTCTTCATAGGGAAAGTGTTCCAAACCTTAAATCATTCTAGTTGCCCTTTTCTGCACTTTTTTCAATGCTATAATATCCTTTTTGAGGTGCGGTGACCAGAATTGCACACAGTATTCCAAATGAGACCGCACCATCGATTTATACAGGGGCATTATGATACTGGCTGATTTGTTGTCAATTCCCTTCCTAATAATTCCCAGCATGGCGTTGGCCTTTTTTATTGCAGTTGCACACTGTCTTGACATTTTCAGTGAGTTATCTACCACGACCCCAAGATCTCTCTCTTGGTCAGTCTCTGCCCGTTCACACCCCATCAACTTGTATTTGCAGCTGGGATTCTTGGCCCCAATGTGCATTACTTTGCACTTGGCTACACTGAACCGCATCTGCCACGTTGACGCCCACTCACCCAGCCTCCGCAGATGCCTTTGGAGTTCCTCACAATCCTCTCTGGTTCTCACCACCCTGAACAATTTAGTGTCATCTGCAATATTTGGATAAGTGACTACTGAGGAAGTCCAGAGCTGCTATGCAGACGCAGGCAATGGCAAACCATCTCTGACCGTCTGTTGCCTTGAAACAGAGGTTCCCATAAACCAGTTGAGGTTTCACAGCAATTTCTACCAACAGATGTTTTAAAAAACCCTTAGTTCAAGCATAATGAAATAGCTAAGCGATCTTCAGCAAAATACTATCTCAGCCACAAACACACCATCCTGTCCCTGTGCAATCTTGGGAATAATAACCTTATGGGGGAGCTGTAAGGCTCACACTCACTTAATGTACATTAAGTGCTTTGAACAGATGCAAATTACAAATAATGTGCAGTGTAATCCCAAACAGAGTAACAGCCTTTGAACCCCCCCTTGACCGAGTTTCAATGGGCTTAGAAGAGTATTAATTCTATTGACCAGGGGTGGCCAAACACATACAGCTCTTTCATACATATTATGTGGCTCTTGAAGCCCCCACCACCTCCATCAGCCAGCCTGGAGAAGGCATTGAATCCCTTATCCAAGCCAAGCCAACCAACATTGGGGACTTGGAGAATCCATTTAAAGCTGCTTTTTTTCCACCTCTCCCTCCCCCATTCTCCCATCTGTTTTCTTTCTTTGTCTTTTTCTTTCTTCCACCTTTCTTTTCTTTCCACTCCTCTCTCCCTCCCTCCCCTTCTCTATTGCTTTCTCCCTCTTGTGTTCACATCTTGTGGCTTTCAAACATCTGATATTTTATTCTATATGGCTATTAAGTTAAGCAAGTTTGGCCACTCCTGCTATTTACTTCATTTATAGCTTGTCTTTCTCCCCAACACAAGCCCAAGTGACTTACATCATTCCCCTCTCTTCCATTTTATCCTTACAGACAACCTGAAGCTGAGACTGTGTTATTGGCCTAAGTAACCCAGTGAGCTTCAATAGCAAACAGGAAACAAAACCTGGGTCTCTCAGATCCTAGACAGACACACTAGCTGTCAAGGGGGCTTCAGATGGCACTGCTAACTTGCTAGTAGGAGACGGGCATCAATAGGACAGGCAAAGTATGCAGCTTAAGGTCTACAAGTTGCAAAGCCCCCAGGGTCTGACTCTGTGAACTCTGTATGCAAAGACCCGTCACAAGCACGCCTGGTCTTGATGAGGGCCAAGCCAACTAGCATCAGGGTTGACATCTTGCATGTAAACAGTCCCTCGAAGCCGGGCTTTTTAGGACTAGAAAACAGCAAGAATCCAGGTCCAGTAGCACCTGAAAGACTACCGATCTGATCGGTCCAAGCGGGCAGCCGTGTTGACCAGAAGCAGTTGAACAAAGCAGGAGTCAAGTGGCACCTTTAAGGCCAACCAAGTTTTATTGAGAATGCAAGCTTTCGTGTGCTCTCTAAGCACACTTTATCAGACGAGGGGATCAGGTATTGTGGGCTGAAATACAAGCAGTTTGTTGATTAAGTATGCAGACTGATCACATGGCAAACCAGTGCGGCTTGGCCATTTGGTCAAATTTTGTTAATCTTTAAGGTGTTACTGAGCTATTGCTGTTTTCCGGTCTTAAAAAGGACGCATGACTCTAGTCCTAAAAAGACAATGTGGCCCAGAAAAGCTCTTCCCCTGCCACCAATGTGTTAGTCTTTTCTGCTGCTACAGACAAACACAGCCGCCCATCTAGATCTTTTTAGGACTACCGGGCTGCCTTCATTGCAATTGCCAAGCTGTTCCTCTCCACCTAGATCAGGAGTGGCCAAACTGTAGCTCAGGAGCCACATGTGGCTCTTTCACACATCTTGTGTGGTTCTTGAAGCCCCCAATGCCCCATTAGCCAGCTTGGAGAGAGCATTCGTCTCTTTAAATCGCTTCTTCAAGTCAAACCAGCCACTAGCATTGTGCAGGGGGTTGGATTCATGACCCTAGAGGTCCCTTCCAACTCTATGATTCTATGATACTATGACTCTGACGTTAAGCAAGTTTGGCCACCCCTGACCTAGATCCAACTTTGACGATCCCCCAGAAGCAGGGAAAGGGTGGTCCCCTTCCCATCCCCACGGGGAAGGTCGCAGGCAACCCAGCTTCCCTCCTCCCCCAAAAAACCACCAGCCCACGCATGTCCTGTGACCCCTTCATGTGTGCATGAAGAATCAGAGTTGGAAGGGACCTCCAGGGTCATCTAGCCCAACCTCCTGCACAATGCAGGGAACTCACAAATACCTCCCCTTAAATTCACAGGATTTTCATTGCTGTCAGATGGCCATCTAGCCTCTGTTTAAAAAACTCCAAGGAAGGAAAGCCCACCACCTCTTGAGGAAGCCTGTTCCAATGAGGAACCACTCTTAACAGTCAGGAAGTTCTTCCCAATGTTGAGCCAGATCATTTGTTGATTTAATTTCAAACCATTGGTTCTGGTCCTACCTTCTGCGGCCACAGAAAACAATTCCACCTCATCCTCAATATGACAGCCCTTCAAGTACTTGAAGATGGTGATCCTATCACCTCTCGGCCGCCTCCTCTCCAGGCTAAACATCCCCAGCTCCTTCAACCTTTCCTCATAGGACTTGGTCTCCAGACCCCTCACCATCTTCGTCGCCCGCCTCTGGACCCGTTCCAGCTTGTCTATATACTTCTTAAAATGTGGTGCCCAAAACTGAACACAAGACTCCAGGTGAGGTCTTACCAGAGCAGAGCAAGTGACACTATCACTTCACGTGATCTGGACACTAGACTTCTGTTGATATAGCTCAAAATTGCATTTGCCTCTTTAGCTGCCGCATCACACTGTTGACTCATGTTCAGCGTACGGTCCACTAAGACCCCGAGATCCTTTTCACACATATACACAAACCACGGAAATCTCTCCCTCCCCACAAGTTGTCCGGCTCCCCCCATGGCTGTCACAGGCAGGAGAAGGAGGCAGCCAGAGCCTGGCTTCTCCGTCTCCTCCTCGGTGAAGATGAGGTGAGGTCTTGTGGTGCCCAAAACCGAACATGGTACTCCAGGTGAGGTCTTACCAGAGCAGAGTAAAACGATACCATCCCATCACGTGATCTGGACACTAGACTTCTGTTGGTACAGCCCAAAATCGCATTGGCCTTTTTAGCCGCCACATCACACTGCTGGCTAACGTTCAGCGTACGGTCCACTAAGACCCCCCCGAGATCCTTTTCACACAGACTATGCGCAAAGCACAAGCTCGCAAGACACGTCCCTTTCCCATGCACCTCGCTGTCAGGTCCCCAGACAAATGTTCAGTCTGCGCTGGTGCAAATGACAAATCAGCTTTTATAAGAGCAAGAAGGGAGAGGAGGTTGTGGGGAAGGGGGGTCTATAAAAGGTCCTCAAAAGCAAAACAAAACAAACCGACACCCCCCCCCCTCTTTGACTGGCAGGTCTCCCTCCACGTCGACACTGCTGCCACCACTAAGGAGCCCGGGGCGACGCAGCTTCGCGCGAATACGTGTCATCGCATCCACACAAACCACGCAAATACCCCCCCCAGTTGTCCTGCTCCCCCCACCATGGCTGTCACAGGCAGGAGAAGGAGGCAGCCAGAGCCTGGCTTCTCCCTCTCCTCCTCAGTGGAGATGAGTTGAGGTCTTGTGGTGCCCGAAACCGAACACGGTACTCCAGGTGAGGTCTTACCAGAGCAGAGTAAAGCGATACCATCCCATCACGCGATCCGGACACTACACTTCTGTCGGTACAGGCCAAAATCGCATTGGCCTTTTTAGCCGCCACATCACACTGCTGGCTCACGTTCAGCGTACGGTCCACTAAGACCCGCAAGATCCTTTTCACACAGACTTCGCGCAAAGCACAAGCTCCCAAGACACGTCCCTTTCCCTCTCACCTCGCTGTCAGGTCCCCAGATGAATGTTCAGTCTGCGCTGGTGCAAATAACAAATCAGCTTTTATAAGAGCAAGAAGGCAGAGGACATTGTGGGGAAGGGGGGTCTATAAAAGGTCCTCAAAAGCAAAACAAAACAACCCCCCCTCCCTCCCTTTGACAGGCGGGTCTCCCTCCACGTCGATGCTAAGGAGCCCGGGGCGAACACGCGTCATCGCATCCACACAAACCACGCAAACACCCCCCCCCCAGTTGCCCTGCTCCCGCCACCATGGCTGTCCCGGGTGGGAGAAGGAGGCACCCGGAGTCTGGCTTCTCCATCTCCTTCTCAGTGGAGATGAGTTGAGATCTTGTGGTGCCCAAAACCGAACACAGTACTCCAGGTGAGGTCTTACCAGAGCAGAGTAAAGCGATACCATCCCATCACGTGATCCGGACACTACACTTCTGTCGGTACAGCCCAAAATCGCATTGGCCTTTTTAGCCGCCACATCACACTGCTGGCTCACGTTCAGCGTACGACCCCCGAGATCTTTTTTACACAGACTTCGCGCAAAGCACAAGCTCGCAAGACACGTCCCTTTCCCACTCACCTGGCTGTCAGGTCCCCAGACGAGTGTTCAGTCTGCGCTGGTGCAAATGACAAATCAGCTTTTATAAGAGCAAGAAGGGAGAGGAGGTTGTGGGGAAGGGGGTATATAAAAGGTCCTCAAAAGCAAAACAAAACAAACCGACCCCCCCCCCCCTCCCTCCCTTTGACAGGCGGGTCTCCCTCCATGCCGCTACTAAGGAGCCCGGGGCGAACACGCGCCATCGCATCCACACAAACCACACAAACACCGCCCCCCCCAGTTGCCCTGCTCCCCCCACCATGGCTGTCACAGGCAGGAGAAGGAGGCAGCCAGAGCCTGGCTTCTCCATCTCCTCCTCAGTGGAGATGAGTTGAAGTCTTGTGGTGCCCAAAACCGAACACAGTACTCCAGGTGAGGTCTTACCAGAGCAGAGTAAAGCGATACCATCCCATCACGTGATCCGGACACTACACTTCTGTCGGTACAGCCCAAAATCGCATTGGCCTTTTTAGCCGCCGCATCACACTGCTGGCTCACGTTCAGCGTATGGTCCACTAAGACCCGCGAGATCCTTTTCACACATACTTCGCGCAAAGCACAAGCTCGCAAGACACGTCCCTTTCCCACTCACCTCGCTGTCAGGTCCCCAGACGCGTGTTCAGTCTGCGCTGATGCAAATAACAAATCAGCTTTTATAAGAGCAAGAAGGGAGAGGAGGTTGTGGGGAAGGGGGTCTATAAAAGGTCCTCAAAAGCAAAACAAAACAACCCCCCCCCTCCCTCCCTTTGACAGGCGGGTCTCTCTCCACATCGACGCTTTTGCTGCCACTAAGGAGCCCGGGCGACGTGGCTTCGCACGAACACACGTCATCGCATCCACACAAACCACGCAAATACCCCCCCCCCAGTTGCCCTGCTCCCCCCATCATGGCTGTCCCGGGTGGGAGAAGGAGGCAGCCAGAGCCTGGCTTCTCCATCTCCTCCTTGGTGGTGATCTGGACACTAGACTTCTGTCGGTACAGCCCAAAATCGCATTGGCCCTTTTAGCCGCCACATCACACTGCTGGCTCATGTTCAGCATACGGTCCACTAAGACACCCCCCCGAGATCCTTTTCGCACAGACTTCGCGCAAAGCACAAGCTCGCAAGACATGTCCCTTTCCCACGCACCTTGCTGTCAGGTCCCCAGACGAGTGTTCAGTCTGCAAATGACAAATCAGCTTTTATAAGAGCAAGAAGGGAGAGGAGGTTGTGGGGAAGGGGAGTCTATAAAAGCTCCTCAAAAGCAAAACAAAACAAACCGACCCCCCCCTTGACAACCAGGTCTCCCTCCACGTCGACGCTGCTTCCGCCACTAAGAAGCCAAGGGCGAACACGCGTCATCACATTCACACAAACCATGCAAATCCACACAAACACTCCCCCCTCCCCCCGTTGCCCTGCTCCCCCCACCATGGCTGTCCCGGGCGGGAGAAGGAGGCAGCCAGAGCCTGGCTTCTCCATCTCCTCCTCGGTGGTGATCCGGACACTAGACTTCTGTCGGTACAGCCCAAAATCGCATTGGCCTTTTTAGCCGCCACATCACACTGCTGGCTCACGTTCAGCGTACGACCCCTGAGATCTTTTTTACACAGACTTCGTGCAAAGCACAAGCTCGCAAGACACGTCCCTTTCCCACTCACCTGGCTGTCAGGTCTCCAGACGCGTGTTCAGTCTGCGCTGGTGCAAATGACAAATCAGCTTTTATAAGAGCAAGAAGGGAGAGGACGTTGTGGGGAAGGGGGGGTCTATAAAAGGTCCTCAAAAGCAAAACAAAACAACCCCCCCCTCCCTCCCTTTGACAGGCGGGTCTCCCTCCACGTCGACGCTAAGGAGCCCGGGGCGAACACGCGTCATCGCATCCACACAAACCACGCCAACAACCCCCCCCCAGTTGCCCTGCTCCCCCCACCATGGCTGTCACAGGCAGGAGAAGGAGGCAGCCAGAGCCTGGCTTCTCAATCTCCTCCTCAGTGGAGATGAGTTGAAGTCTTGTGGTGCCCAAAACCGAACACAGTACTCCAGGTGAGGTCTTACCAGAGCAGAGTAAAGCGATACCATCCCATCACGTGATCCGGACACTACACTTCTGTCGGTACAGCCCAAAATCGCATTGGCCTTTTTAGCCGCCGCATCACACTGCTGGCTCACGTTCAGCGTACGACCCCCGAGATCCTTTTTACACAGGCTTCCTGCAAAGCACAAGCTCGCAAGACACGTCCCTTTCCCACTCACCTGGCTGTCAGGTCCCCAGACTAGTGTTCAGTCTCCGCTGGTGCAAATGACAAATCAGCTTTTATAAGAGCAAGAAGGGAGAGGAGGTTGTGGGGAAGGGGGTATATAAAAGGTCCTCAAAAGCAAAACAAAACAAACCGACCCCCCCCCCTTCCCTCCCTTTGACAGGCGGGTCTCCCTCCATGCCGCTACTAAGGAGCCCGGGGCGAACACGCGCCATCGCATCCACACAAACCACACAAACACCGCCCCCCCCCAGTTGCCCTGCTCCCCCCACCATGGCTGTCACAGGCAGGAGAAGGAGGCAGCCAGAGCCTGGCTTCTCAATCTCCTCCTCAGTGGAGATGAGTTGAAGTCTTGTGGTGCCCAAAACCGAACACAGTACTCCAGGTGAGGTCTTACCAGAGCAGAGTAAAGCGATACCATCCCATCACGTGATCCGGACACTACACTTCTGTCGGTACAGCCCAAAATCGCATTGGCCTTTTTAGCCGCCACATCACACTGCTGGCTCACGTTCAGCGTACGACCCCTGAGATCTTTTTTACACAGACTTCGTGCAAAGCACAAGCTCGCAAGACACGTCCCTTTCCCACTCACCTCGCTGTCAGGTCCCCAGACGAGTGTTCAGTCTCCGCTGGTGCAAATGACAAATCAGCTTTTATAAGAGCAAGAAGGGAGAGGAGGTTGTGGGGAAGGGGGTATATAAAAGGTCCTCAAAAGCAAAACAAAACAAACCGACCCCCCCCCCCCTCCCTCCCTTTGACAGGCGGGTCTCCCTCCATGCCGCTACTAAGGAGCCCGGGGCGAACACGCGCCATCGCATCCACACAAACCACACAAACACCGCCCCCCCCCAGTTGCCCTGCTCCCCCCACCATGGCTGTCACAGGCAGGAGAAGGAGGCAGCCAGAGCCTGGCTTCTCAATCTCCTCCTCAGTGGAGATGAGTTGAAGTCTTGTGGTGCCCAAAACCGAACACAGTACTCCAGGTGAGGTCTTACCAGAGCAGAGTAAAGCGATACCATCCCATCACGTGATCCGGACACTACACTTCTGTCGGTACAGCCCAAAATCGCATTGGCCTTTTTAGCCGCCACATCACACTGCTGGCTCACGTTCAGCGTACGACCCCTGAGATCTTTTTTACACAGACTTCGTGCAAAGCACAAGCTCGCAAGACACGTCCCTTTCCCACTCACCTCGCTGTCAGGTCCCCAGACGAGTGTTCAGTCTCCGCTGGTGCAAATGACAAATCAGCTTTTATAAGAGCAAGAAGGGAGAGGAGGTTGTGGGGAAGGGGGTATATAAAAGGTCCTCAAAAGCAAAACAAAACAAACCGACCCCCCCCCCCTCCCTCCCTTTGACAGGCGGGTCTCCCTCCATGCCGCTACTAAGGAGCCCGGGGCGAACACGCGCCATCGCATCCACACAAACCACACAAACACCGCCCCCCCCCAGTTGCCCTGCTCCCCCCACCATGGCTGTCACAGGCAGGAGAAGGAGGCAGCCAGAGCCTGGCTTCTCAATCTCCTCCTCAGTGGAGATGAGTTGAAGTCTTGTGGTGCCCAAAACCGAACACAGTACTCCAGGTGAGGTCTTACCAGAGCAGAGTAAAGCGATACCATCCCATCACGTGATCCGGACACTACACTTCTGTCGGTACAGCCCAAAATCGCATTGGCCTTTTTAGCCGCCACATCACACTGCTGGCTCACGTTCAGCGTACGACCCCTGAGATCTTTTTTACACAGACTTCGTGCAAAGCACAAGCTCGCAAGACACGTCCCTTTCCCACTCACCTCGCTGTCAGGTCCCCAGACGAGTGTTCAGTCTCCGCTGGTGCAAATGACAAATCAGCT
Organism: Heteronotia binoei; assembly: GCF_032191835.1. Taxonomy (NCBI): domain Eukaryota; kingdom Metazoa; phylum Chordata; class Lepidosauria; order Squamata; family Gekkonidae; genus Heteronotia; species Heteronotia binoei. The sequence continues at coordinate 4,865,444 of NC_083241.1, read as the reverse complement.
TTTATAAGAGCAAGAAGGCAGAGGACATTGTGGGGAAGGGGGGGGGGTCCATAAAAGGTCCTCAAAAGCAAAACAAAACAACCCCCCTCCCTCCCTCCCTTTGACAGGCGGGTCTCCCTCCACGTCGACGCTAAGGAGCCCGGGGCGAACACGCGTCATCGCATCCACACAAACCACGCACACACCCCCCCCAGTTGCCCTGCTCCCCCCACCATGGCTGTCACAGGCAGGAGAAGGAGGCAGCCAGAGCCTGGCTTCTCCATCTCCTCCTCAGTGGAGATGAGTTGAAGTCTTGTGGTGCCCAAAACCGAACACAGTACTCCAGGTGAGGTCTTACCAGAGCAGAGTAAAGCGATACCATCCCATCACGTGATCCGGACACTAGACTTCTGTCGGTACAGCCCAAAATCGCATTGGCCTTTTTAGCCGCCTCATCACACTGCTGGCTCACGTTCAGCGTACGACCCCCGAGATCCTTTTTACACAGGCTTCCTGCAAAGCACAAGCTCGCAAGACACGTCCCTTTCCCACTCACCTGGCTGTCAGGTCCCCAGACGAGTGTTCAGTCTCCGCTGGTGCAAATGACAAATCAGCTTTTATAAGAGCAAGAAAGGAGAGGACATTGTGGGGAAGGGGGGGGGGGGTCTACAAAAGGTCCTCAAAAGCAAAACAAAACAACCCCCCCTCCCTCCCTCCCTTTGACAGGCGGGTCTCCCTCCACGTCGACGCTAAGGAGCCCGGGGAGAACACGCGTCATCGCATCCACACAAACCACGCCAACACCCCCCCCCAGTTGCCCTGCTCCCCCCACCATGGCTGTCCCGGGCGGGAGAAGGAGGCAGCCGTTGCCTGGCTTGTCCATCTCCGCCTCGGCGGGCGGCTCACCTCCTCAGGCGGGGAAGGGGGCGAGCTGAGGCGAGGAAGGCGGCTGCAGCGGCCGAGGCAGCGATCATGGAGGCGGCGGCGGCAGCAGCGGGAGAACCGCCGCTCGGAGCATCCTCCTCCTCCTCCTCCTCCGTCACGCAGCGGCCGCCTCCTTCCCCCTCAGGCGGGATTCCCTCCCCTCAGCCGCCGCCATCTTGGGCTCCGTCGGGGCGGGAAGAGCAGCGGGAGGAGGAGAGGCGGCGCTGAGGGGAGCACAGGCAGCTGCAAGACGGGGTGCATCGACATCTGGGGCAGAGGTGCATCAGGGGCTCTTAGCCACAGCTTATTGCTGGCACCCTCTGTCTGGGGCACGGATGCTCTGTACTCTTGGTGCTTGGGAGGGGCAACACTGAGAGGACTTCTAGTGTCCTAGAATGGACCTCCTGATGGCACCTGGTTCTTTGGCCACTGTGTGACAGGAAGTGTTGGACTGGCTGGGCCACTGGCCTGATCCAACATGGCTTCTCTTATGTTCTTATGTGACACACAGTGTTGGACTGGATGGGCCATTGGCCTGATCCAACACGGCTTCTCTTATGTTCTTCTGTGACACAGAGTGTTGGACTGGATGAGCCACTGGCCTGATCCAACATGGCTTCTCTTATGTTCTTATGTGACACAGAGTGTTGGACTGGATGGGCCACTGGCCTGATCCAACATGGCTTCTCTTATGTTCTTATGTGACACAGAGTGTTGGACTGGATGGGCCACTGGCCTGATCCAACATGGCTTCTCTTATGTTCTTATGTGACACAGAGTGTTGGACTGGATGGGCCACTGGCCTGATCCAACATGGCTTCTCTTATGTTCTTATGTGACACAGTGTGTTGGACTGGATGAGCCACTGGCCTGATCCAACATGGCTTCTCTTATGTTCTTATGTGACACAGAGTGTTGGACTGGATGGGCCACTGGCCTGATCCAACATGGCTTCTCTTATGTTCTTATGTGACACAGAGTGTTGGACTGGATGGGCCACTGGCCTGATCCAACATGGCTTCTCTTATGTTCTTATGTGACACAGAGTGTTGGACTGGAGGGGCCACTGGCCTGATCCAACATGGCTTCTCTTATGTTCTTATGTGACACAGAGTGTTGGACTGGATGGGCCATTGGCCTGATCCAACATGGTTCCTCTTATGTTCTTATGTGACACACAGTGTTGGACTGGAGGGCCACTGGCCTGATCCAACAGGGCTTCTCTTATGTTCTTATGTGACACAGAGTGTTGGACTGGAGGGGCCATTGGCCTGATCCAACATGGCTTCTCTTATGTTCTTATGTGACACAGAGTGTTGGACTGGATGGGCCACTGGCCTGATCCAACATGGCTTCTCTTATGTTCTTATGTGACACAGAGTGTTGGACTGGAGGGGCCATTGGCCTGATCCAACATGGCTTCTCTTATGTTCTTATGTGACACAGAGTGTTGGACTGGATGGGCCACTGGCCTGATCCAACATGGCTTCTCTTATGTTCTTTTGTGACACAGAGTGTTGGACTGGATGGGCCACTGGCCTGATCCAACATGGCCTCTCTTATGTTCTTTTGTGACACAGAGTGTTGGACTGGATGGGCCACTGGCCTGATCCAACATGGCCTCTCTTATGTTCTTTTGTGACACAGAGTGTTGGACTGGAGGGGCCATTGGCCTGATCCAACATGGCTTCTCTTATGTTCTTATGTGACACAGAGTGTTGGACTGGATGGGCCACTGGCCTGATCCAACATGGCTTCTCTTATGTTCTTTTGTGACACAGAGTGTTGGACTGGATGGGCCACTGGCCTGATCCAACATGGCCTCTCTTATGTTCTTTTGTGACACAGAGTGTTGGACTGGATGGGCCACTGGCCTGATCCAACATGGCCTCTCTTATGTTCTTTTGTGACACAGAGTGTTGGACTGGATGGGCCACTGGCCTGATCCAACATGGCTTCTCTTATGTTCTTCTGTGACACAGAATGTTGGACTGGAGGGGCCACTGGCCTGATCCAACATGGCTTCCCTTATGTTCTTATGTGACACAGAGTGTTGGACTGGATGGGCCACTGGCCTGATCCAACAGGACTTCTCTTATGTTCTTATGTGACACAGAGTGTTGGACTGGATGGGCCACTGGCCTGATCCAACATGGCTTCTCTTATGTTCTTATGTGACACAGAGTGTTGGACTGGATGGGCCATTGGCCTGATCCAACATGGCTTCTCTTATGTTCTTATGTGACACAGAGTGTTGGACTGGATGTGCCACTGGCCTGATCCAACAGGGCTTCTCTTATGTTCTTATGTGACACAGAGTGTTGGACTGGATGGGCCATTGGCCTGATCCAACAGGGCTTCTCTTATGTTCTTATTTGACACAGAGTGTTGGACTGGATGGGCCACTGGCCTGATCCAACAGGGCTTCTCTTATGTTCTTATGTGACACAGAGTGTTGGACTGGATGGGCCACTGGCCTGATTCAACATGGCTTCTCTTATGTTCTTCTGTGACACAGAGTGTTGGACTGGAGGGCCACTGGCCTGATTCAACATGGCTTCTCTTATGTTCTTATGTGACACAGAGTGTTGGACTGGATGGGCCATTGGCCTGATCCAACATGGCTTCTCTTATGTTCTTATGTGACACAGAGTGTTGGACTGGATGGGCCATTGGCCTGATCCAACATGGCTTCTCTTATGTTCTTAGGTGACACAGAGTGTTGGACTGGATGGGCCACTGGCCTGATCCAACATGGCTTCTCTTATGTTCTTATGTGACACAGAGTGTTGGACTGGATGGGCCATTGGCCTGATCCAACATGGCTTCTCTTATGTTCTTAGGTGACACAGAGTGTTGGACTGGATGGGCCACTGGCCTGATCCAACATGGCTTCTCTTATGTTCTTCTGTGACACAGAGTGTTGGACTGGATGGGCCATTGGCCTGATCCAACATGGCTTCTCTTATGTTCTTATGTGACACAGAGTGTTGGACTGGATGGGCCATTGGCCTGATCCAACATGGCTTCTCTTATGTTCTTATGTGACACAGTGTGTTGGACTGGATGGGCCATTGGCCTGATCCAACATGGCTTCTCTTATGTTCTTAGGTGACACAGAGTGTTGGACTGGATGGGCCACTGGCCTGATCCAACATGGCTTCTCTTATGTTCTTCTGTGACACAGAGTGTTGGACTGGATGGGCCATTGGCCTGATCCAACATGGCTTCTCTTATGTTCTTCTGTGACACAGAGTGTTGGACTGGATGGGCCATTGGCCTGATCCAACATGGCTTCTCTTATGTTCTTCTGTGACACAGAGTGTTGGACTGGATGGGCCATTGGCCTGATCCAACATGGCTTCTCTTATGTTCTTCTGTGACACAGAGTGTTGGACTGGATGGGCCACTGGCCTGATCCAACATGGCTTCTCTTATGTTCTTATGTGACACAGAGTGTTGGACTGGATGGGCCATTGGCCTGATCCAACATGGCTTCTCTTATGTTCTTCTGTGACACAGAGTGTTGGACTGGATGTGCCACTGGCCTGATCCAACATGGCTTCTCTTATGTTCTTATGTGACACAGAGTGTTGGACTGGATGGGCCATTGGCCTGATCCAACATGGCTTCTCTTATGTTCTTCTGTGACACAGAGTGTTGGACTGGATGGGCCATTGGCCTGATCCAACATGGCTTCTCTTATGTTCTTCTGTGACACAGAGTGTTGGACTGGATGGGCCATTGGCCTGATCCAACATGGCTTCTCTTATGTTCTTCTGTGACACAGAGTGTTGGACTGGATGGGCCACTGGCCTGATCCAACATGGCTTCTCTTATGTTCTTCTGTGACACAGAGTGTTGGACTGGATGGGCCACTGGCCTGATCCAACATGGCTTCTCTTATGTTCTTCTGTGACACAGAGTGTTGGACTGGATGGGCCACTGGCCTGATCCAACATGGCTTCTCTTATGTTCTTCTGTGACACAGAGTGTTGGACTGGATGGGCCATTGGCCTGATCCAACATGGCTTCTCTTATGTTCTTATGTGACACAGAGTGTTGGACTGGATGGGCCATTGGCCTGATCCAACATGGCTTCTCTTATGTTCTTATGTGACACAGAGTGTTGGACTGGATGGGCCACTGGCCTGATCCAACATGGCTTCTCTTATGTTCTTATGTGACACAGAGTGTTGGACTGGATGGGCCACTGGCCTGATCCAACAGGGCTTCTCTTATGTTCTTATGTGACACAGAGTGTTGGACTGGATGTGCCATTGGCCTGATCCAACATGGCTTCTCTTATGTTCTTATGTGACACAGAGTGTTGGACTGGATGGGCCATTGGCCTGATCCAACAGGGCTTCTCTTATGTTCTTATGTGACACAGAGTGTTGGACTGGATGGGCCACTGGCCTGATCCAGCATGGCTTCTCTTATGTTTGGGGCAAGTGATGCTCTCCCTATTCTTGATTCTGGGGGGGGGGGGGGGGGGGGGGCTCCTAGTGTCCTGGCCTCACTGATGGACCTCCTGATGTCACCTGGGTTTTTTGGCCACTGTGTGACATAGAGTTTTGGACTGGATGGGCCACTGGCCTGATCTAACATGGCTTCTCTTATGTCTGGGGCAAGTGATGCTCTGTATTGTGCTTGGGTTGGGTGGGGCTCACAGTGGGAGGGTTTCTAGTGTCCTGGCCCCACTGGTGGGCATCCTCATGGCACCTGGTTTTTTTTTGTCATGAAGGCAGTAAGAAGAGAGGGAGACCAAACATGAGATGGATGGACTGGAATTCACTGCCGCAGGAGTTGGTGGCAGCTGCAAGCATGGACAGCTTCAAGAGGGGACTGGATCAACATCTGGGTCAGGTGTGGTTTTTGCCCAGCAAGGCTTCTGATTGGCCATTGAAGATTTTTTAAAATGTTGCTTTGGCAACAGCTGCCATCACAGCACAAGGATCTTCACTGTGTGACACAGAATGTTGAACTGGATGGGCCACTGTGAACCTCTATCATGTCACCCCACAGTCGACGTTTCTCCAAGCTAAAGAGCCTCAAGTGTTTTAGCCAGACCTCCGATTCAGTGGGAGCTCACAGGAGCACAGCTTATGCATCTTTCTGATAGTTCTACCTCCTCTTTCTGAGAGTTCCACCTCCTTGTCCATTGAATAGCATGTGCAGCTGCATAACAATCCCTGGATGAGCTCCACCACCTATTTTTCTACAAAACGATCCCTGATTTAAATAAAAAAAAACAAAACAGCACAATATACCACATCCTGGGCTAGTCAGTGATTTGCTGTCCCAGCACCCTGTTGAGGTCACTTTTATCCCACCCTTCCTCTAAGGAACTTAGTACTTTATCCTCATAACAACTCTGAAGTAGGCTAGGTTGAGAAAATGACAATCCCAAAGTCATCCAGCAAGTTTCATGGGAGAGTGAGAATTTGAACTCGGCTCTCTCAGAATCTAGTCCAGCACTAAGCACTACATCACAGTGGCTCCATATGATACTTAGCACTTGATGTGTGCTTCACTTTACGGAAGTGAGTGGGCAAGGTAGAAACAAATAAAAAATGGAAATTTATAAAATCATAGAGGAAGAGTTCAGGGCATGGTTTGGGTGTTCCACTGAGATTAGGTGAGCGACAACCCAGGGGAGGGCCTTCTTGGTCATGGCACCTAAACACTGGAACTCTCACCCCTGTGGACTCATCTGTCCCTTCCTGTTGCCATTTTCCAGCAGCGGTGAACACTGCCTTGTTCAGTCTGGCATTCTGTCAGTGATCCATCCTTCCTGCGCTAATATTTTAATGGTGACTTATATCTATCGTCGTTCTGGGTTTAATTAGTTTTGCTCCTCAGACAGCAGATTCTGGGTTACTGTGCAAGGCAGGAAGTCATCTAAACTGGGGTGTCCATGTAAAGGGCAGTGAATGTAAAGGATAGCCAGTTTGGTGTAGTGGTTAAGAGTGCGGACTCTTATCTGGGAGAACCAGGTTTGATTCCCCACTCCTCCACTTGCAGCTGCTGGAATGGCCTTGGGTCAGCCAGAGCTCTCTTATCTTGGAGAAACGGGTTTGATTCCCCACTCCTCCACTTGCAGCTGCTGGAATGGCCTTGGGTCAGCCAGAGCTCTCTTATCTGGGAGAACCAGGTTTGATTCCCCACTCTACTAACAGCTGCTGGAATGGCCTTGGGTCAGCCATAGCTCTCTTATCTGGGAGAACCGGGTTTGATTCCCCACTCCTCCACTTGCAGCTGCTGGAATGGCCTTGGGTCAGCCGGAGCACTCTTATCTGGGAGAACCAGGTTTGATTCCCCACTCCTCCACTAACAGCTGCTGGGATGGCCTTGGGTCAGCCATAGATAGCTCTCTTATCTGAGTGAACCAGGTTTGATTCCTCACTCCTCCACTAACAGCTGCTGGAATGGCCTTGGGTCAGCCAGAGCTCTCTTATCTGGGAAAACCAGGTTTGATTCATCACTCCTCCACTAACAGCTGCTGGAATGGCCTTGGGTCAGCCAGAGCTCTCTTATCTGGGAGAACCAGGTTTGATTCATCACTCCTCCACTAACAGCTGCTGGAATGGCCTTGGGTCAGCCAGAGCTCTCTTATCTGGGAGAACCGGGTTTGATTCCCCACTCCTCCACTTGCAGCTGCTGGAATGGCCTTGGGTCAGCCAGAGCTCTCTTATCTGGGAGAACAGGGTTTGATTCCCCACTCCTCCACTTGCAGCTGCTGGAATGGCCTTGGGTCAACCGGAGCTCTCTTATCTGGGAGAACCAGGTTTGATTCCCTACTCCTCCACTAACAGCTGCTGGAATGGCCTTGGGTCAGCCATAGATAGCTCTCTTATCTGGGTGAACCAGGTTTGATTCCTCACTCCTCCACTAACAGCTGCTGGAATGGCCTTGGGTCAGCCAGAGCTCTCTTATCTGGGAGAACCATGTTTGATTCATCACTCCTCCACTAACAGCTGATGGAATGGCCTTGGGTCAGCCAGAGCTCTCTTATCTGGGAGAACCAGGTTTGATTCCCCACTCCTCCACTAACAGCTGCTGGAATGGCCTTGGGTCAGCCATAGCTATCTCAGGAGTTGTCCTTGAAAGTTTACCAAGGCTGTGGCAAAATGTTTGCCTGACATCCTTAAATTTAAATCTGACCATGTATGAATGCATCTGTAAGCTCGGTTTCATTTTGATTTTATCTCCAATGTTTAAATTTTTATATTCTGTGTATTTTCATTTGCAACTGTTATGCCATTAAAGGTTTGGTATGGTATGGAAAGGGCAGCTGCTGTGAGAGCCCTCTCAGCCCGACCCACTTCACAGGGTGTCTGTTGTGGGGGGAGAACATACATGAGATTGTAGGCCGCTCTAAGTCTCTGATTCAGAGAGACGGGCAGGGTATAAATCTGCAGTCTTCTTCAAATCAGGGAGGTTTTAATTCTCCACTTCTGAAAGGGTGGTTGGAGAAGGAACATTATGGAGTGAAGCTAGCCAGGCCTGGATGGGAGACCTGGAAATTGTGTCGACTTGAATTCTTTGGTCAAAGAAATGTGGGATATAAATGCAATAATTATTCATGGAGGATAGGTACGCCACAGTACCAGAGGATCCAGAGAACTGGGCAAAGGAAGCTCTGGCTTCTCCCTTCCTTCCCTAGGGGACCAGGAGGGGGAGAAGCCTCAGCCAATAGAAGAGAGAGGCTTGTGTGATTGGGAGAGCCTGGCAAAGTAAGCTCTCCCTCTCCCCTTCCTCCCTGAGGAGCCTCAGCCAAAGAAATGTGGGATATAAATGCAATAATTGTTCATGGAGTCTAGGTAGGCCACAGTGCCATTCTAAGCAAAGTCACGACCATGTCCATTCAGCTTATAACTCTGTTTGATATTTCACTATCAGTGAAGGTTGTTAGCTGATTTTGGACCAGCCGCATTCAGAGGCAACATCGCTTTGAGTGGGCAACCGGCAAGAGACTCTTCTACAAGACTGGGCAGGATGACATTGTGGTCAGACCCAGAAAGGTGGGCTCTTGGGGAGCCTGTAGTTGTAAAGAAATATTCCATATCCCAACTTTCTTTGCCAGTAGCCAGGGGCCCATTGTATATAAACATGTGAATGCTGTCACCATCCACATGAATGTATTATACCAGGGGTGTCGAACATGCAGCCCGGGGGCCGAATCAGGCCCCTGAGCAACTGCGTGTCTGTTTCCTTCTCCCTTTCCCTTGCTTCCTTCTGCATCACAGCTAGCTTTGCAAGGCTTTCTCAATTGCGCAGGAACGACAGAGCAAAACCTCTACTTTCTCCATTGGCTGAGGCTCCTCAGGGAGGAAGGGGGGGGAAGGGAGAGCTTGCTTTGCCAGGCTCCCTCAATCGCACAAGCCTCTTTCTTCTATTGGCTGAGGCGTCTCCCCCTCCTGGTCCCCTAAGGAAGGAAGGGAAAAGCCAGAGCTTCCTTTGCCCAGTTCTCTGGATCCCCTGGGAGAGATACAAAGAAAGCACCTTTAAGGCCAACGAATGCTAATGTTTTAAGCGTGTTTTACTTTTTTAAAATATATACGTGTTTAACTGTGTCTGTGTTCTTTATAAAGTTTATATCTCTGCTACCTAATCTTAAGTAGGTACACACATGACCCGGCCCAACATGGCCTGGCCTGACAAGGTTTTAAACATATGAACATATGAAGCTGCCTTCTACTGAATCAGACACTTGGTCCATCAAAGTCAGTCTTGTCTCATTTATGATCCGGCCCTCATAACAAAGGAGCTCGACACCCTTGCATGCTGTGTTTCTGGCTTGAAGCAAGCCAATCACTTTTATGAATGAGTGGGGAGATTAAACCGAATTTTATCTTTTAGCTATATGTGGTAAGACTTAATACGATGTTACTTGCCTGTGCCCCGAATTTTTAAATCTTTTTTTTTAAACTCAATTTTTTTTATTTTTTTCCCCATTACTTCTATAGTTTTCAAAAAACTAACATAGCATAGTTACAACCATCAATACAATATAAACAAATAAAACAACAATTTTCCACACTATTAAGGAGAAAGAAGGAAAGAAAGAAAGAAAAGGAAAGGAAAAAAAAAACCCCACTTAACCCGTTACTCCAATACCCACTTTTAAAATATATCATCTGTCACAGGTGGAGTGGAAACAACAAAGAAAGGGGTGCTTGCAACCAACAAAAAGAGTTCAGCTTTTCAGTGACGCATCACTCCATCCACTTAAACGTTATCGAACAAAATGGAGCTTTTGGAATGGTGCGTTCCTGCCGAAAGTTAGGCATCAAAGCCAAAAGAGGTTTTTGGTTTGCTCGTTAGGTAATCTAGCATCGATCCCCTTGTACTTAAAGAAATAATGTCTGCCGGGGATTGATTAAACTTAAGAAGAGCCAGAGAAATGGCATATTTAAAATTGAACTTTGGGGATGAAGAAGGCAGTTGTGCTTTCTTCGCTGCTTCCAAAGCAAGTCTGGGGAAGGAATTTCTTACTCCAGGGAGCCATACTGTCTATGAATTATAAAAGAGGGAACTGAATATGAGGAGTGCAAAAGCAGGCACTCACTAAAGCCTCTAAAATTGCAATGAAGCAAAACAGAAAATCCCAAGGCCTTCTGCCAATTTTTTTTTTCTCATACAATAGGACAAATAAATCAGTGGAGAAGCTTGCATTGATTTAAAAGGAATTAATGAATGAGGCTCAGAGGATCACAAATGCTTGACTGCACTGGAGTTTGAAGTATACCACACGGATTGGCTTGGCCCAAAATCTTCTTGCTGTTTTCAGTTTATGATTGTGTAGTCCCCCCCCCCCAACTTCTGTTTTATATGCTGAGCAGTTTAACAGCAGTCCCTTAAATGGTCAGGCAGCTGATAGAAATTTTAATTGTTTGTGTCTCCATTTAAAACATGCGATAGCTTTCTCATATATGTATTCTGATATTCTAAGTTCTCTGCTCTGGTTAGACCTTATCTAGAGTATCGTGTTCCATTTAGGGCACAATTTAAGAAGGATATAGACAAGCTGGAATGTGTCTAGAGGAGGACAACAAAGACGGTGAGGGGTCTGGAGACCAAATCCTACAAGGAAATGTAGAAGGAGCTGGGTGTGTTTATGTAGAAGGAGCTGGGAAGGAGACGACTGAGAGATGATACGATCACCATTAAGTCTTCAAGGGCTGTCATAGAGGATGGTGATGAACAGGGCCGGTGCATGGGAGTAGGCAATGTAGGCAGTCATCTAGGGCGCCACCTCACCCAGGGGGCACCACTGGGTGCCCCCTCCCAGACACATTACTTAGGCTCCTGACCACTTGTCGCCTTGTCTTCTCCCATCACCAAGCTGCCCTCAACAAAGCCAAGCCACCCCCCCCCTCCCCAATGTGCAACTTGGTCTCCCACCTCATCCTGTCCCACCACCCTCCTTCCTGGCTTGGCCGGCAAGCACTTATTCTCACAATTTTTAAATAACATATCACATTTTTTAAAAATTAAAAATCAGTAAACTAAAAACGTGAAAAGTTTCAAGTTTTGTGCTCTTCATTTTCCCTATATTTTTTAATATGGGCGGGGGGCAATAGTGGGTAATTCGCCTAGGGCGCCAGAAAGCCTAGCACCGGCCCTGGTAATGAGTTGTTTCCTATGACCCCAGAAGGTTGGACCAGAACCAACAGGTTGAAAATAAATCAGAATCGTTTTCAACTAAAATGTGGAAGGACTTCCTGACAGAGCGGAACAGGCTTCTTCAGGAGGTGGTGGGCTCTCCTTCTTTGGAGGTTTTTAAAAAGAGGTTCGACGGCCATCTGACTGCAGTGAAGATCCTGTGAACTTAGGAGGGGATATTTCAGCATTTCCTGCATTGTGCTGGGGGTTGGACAAGATGACCTTGGAGGTCCCTTCCAACTCTAATATTCTAAGAGGTTCAACAACAATATAACAAAAGAGCAATATAAATCATCTTAAATCGTCTCAAGAGATCTTTAATGGTATTAATACGTTAAGAGGGTTTTCCTATTTTCTGTAGCTTTGTTATTTGGAACGTCTCTGCATTTGTCACCAGGAGGAACAATTGTGTTTCTTCTGCGGGGGCGCAGAGGTGGTGTCTGATTTCCTGAGATATACAACCGCAGGTCTCAGAAGACAGAATAACCAGAAATCCTCCTCCTCCTCATTTTATTTATATCCTGCCCTCCCTGCCGAAGCAGGCTCAGGGCGGCTGCTGTCATCTACACTTTATGCCAATAACCTCATAATGTATATCGTTCGTTGTTAATATTGGCTTTATCTACAAGTACACGTGTGGAGCAAATATGCAGGTACTTATACAAACAGCAGATCTGCTATCCTACATCAGATTTTTGTTTGCCAACTCCAGCTTGGGAAATTCCTGGAGATTTGGGCAAAGTTTGAAGAAGAAGATATTGGATTTATATCCCGCCCTCCACTCCGAAGAGTCTCAGAGCGGCTCACAATCTCCTTTCCCTTCCTCCCCCACAACAGACACCCTGTGAGGTAGATGAAGATATTGGATTTATATCCCGCCCTCCACTCCGAAGAGTCTCAGAGCGGCTCACAATCTCCTTTCCCTTCCTCCCCCACAACAGACACCCTGTGAGGTAGATGAAGATATTGGATTTATATCCCGCCCTCCACTCCGAAGAGTCTCAGAGCGGCTCACAATCTCCTTTCCCTTCCTCCCCCACAACAGACACCCTGTGAGGTGGGTGGGGCTGGAGAGGGCTCTCCCAGCAGCTGCCCTTTCAAGGACAACCTCTGCCAGAGCTATGGCTGACCCAAGGCCATTCCAGCAGGTGCAAGTGGAGGAGTGGGGAATCAAACCTGGTTCTCCCATATAAGAGTCCGCACACTTAACCACTACACCAAACTTGCTCTCCAGCTCTCTTGAGGAGAGAAGGGAAATTATTGGGCATGTGATATGTGATGTCACTCTACGACTTTGTTTCTTCTAGTCCAGGGGTGTCAAATGTGCTCGAGGGCCGCATCAGACCCACGAACTACACTCGCTGTCATCTGCTTCCTTCTCTCTCTCTCTTGCTTCCTTTTGCATCACAGCTTGCTTTGCCAGGCTTGCTGATTCAACTGGTTGACCAGCACATGAAGCAACTTATGTACAAAAGCTCACAATGCCCAGCCATTTCATGTTTTCCCGTGGATCTTAGGCTCAAAGCACTGACCATGAGATTTCGGTAATGAGTGTCAATAAATCAAAAGTAGGTTTGCAACTTACACACACACACACACCCCTGAACAACACCTGAGCAGCGCACTCAGGATTGCTACAGCACATATTGTCTCCAGATTTTGATGCAATAATTCAGAGCGAGAGGTGTCAGTTATCAGAGACTATTAAACAAAATATTGCAGTAGTTCTGTTCTATTAAGGACATTTTAAGGTGTTTTTTTTTTTAAATCTTTAATCGTGTTTATGTCTTTTATAAATTTTATATCTCCACCAGGGCTTTTTTTGTAGCAGGTACTTGTTTGCATATTAGGCCACACACCCCTGACGTAACCAATCCTCCAAGAACTTACAGGGCTCTTAGTACAGGGCCCACTGGAAGCTCTTGGAGGATTGGCTACATTAGGGGTGTGTGGCCTAATATGCAAAAGAGTTCCTGCTACCAAAAACAAAGCCCCGAATTCTCCACTTCATGGCATTACATTTTATTACACACATGGCCCAGCCCACAAGGTCTCATTTTTGTCCGATCCAGCCCTCAGAACAAATTAGTTCAACACACCTTTTCTAGATTGTATAGAATACCCTAGAAGCTGTCTTCTGAAGCTGCCATTTCCTGTTCAATGTAGAGCAGTGATCCATTGTAATTCTGGACAAATTCGAGGCCCCATCCTGAGGTAGGGTTGCCAACATCAAGGTGGGGCTTGCCAGTCTCCAGACTAAACAAATTAATTCCACTGGAGAAAATGGCTGCCTTGGAGGGTGGACTTTATGCATGGCCGGTGCATGGGAGCCGGCCAAGTAAGTGGCCACCTAGGATGCCGTATGGCCTAGGGGCAACACCTGGCGCCCCCTCTCCCCATGGGAAATGTTAACAATGACAATGCCTGCAGAACCTCTAAATTTTATTGAACAAAGCAGGACTCAAGTAGCACCTTTAAGACCAAACAAGTTTTATTTAGAACGTCAGCTTTCGTGTGCTCTCTAAGTACACTTCATCAGATGAGGGGATCAGGTATCGTGGCTGGAATACATGCAGTTTGTCAAATCAGTTAAGTTTGCCCTCTTCATCAACAAACTGCACATATTCCAGCCACAATACCTGATCCCCTTGTCTGATGAAGTGTACTTAGAGAGCACACGAAAGCTGACGTTCTAAATAAAACTTGGTTGGTCTTAAAGGTGCAACTTGACTCCTGCTTTGTTCAACTGCTTCAGACCAACATGGCTGCCCAGCCAGTTTGGTGTAGTGGTTAAGTGTGTGGACTCTTATCTGGGAGAACCGGGTTTGATTCCCCACTCCTCCACTTACACCTGCTGGCATGGCCTTGGGTCAGCCAGAGCTCTCTTATCTAAGAGAACCGGGTTTGATTCCCCACTCCTCCACTTGAACCTGCTTGGATGGCTTTGGGTCAGCCAGAGCTCTCTGTCTGGGAGAACCGGGTTTGATTCCCCACTATGAACATATGAAGCTGCCTTATACTGAATCAGACCCTCGGTCCATCAAAGTCAGTATTGTCTTCTCAGACTGGCAACGGCTCTCCAGGGTCTCAAGCTGAGGTTTTTCACACCTATTTGCCTGGACCCCTTTTTTGGAGATGCCAGGGATTGAACCTGGGACCTTCTGCTTCCCAAGCAGATGCTCTACCACTGAGCCACCGTCCCTTCCACTCCTCCACTTGCACCCGCTAGCATGGCCTTGGGTCAGCCATAGCCTTGGCAGAGGTTGTCCTTGAAAGGGCAGCTGCTGGGAGAGCCCTCTCAGCCCCACCCACCTAACAGGGTGTTTGTTGTGGGGGAGGAAGGTAAAGGAGATTGTGAGCCCCTCTGAGACTCTTGGAGTGGAAGGTGGGATATAAATCCAATATCTTCTCTTGGATTTATCTAAATTTTAGTGTGCTCTTCTTTCTCCCCCACCCCATGCTTCCTTCTGGGCTCCATTGTTCAACCCCCATTGTGAGAATTTTGTCTTAAGATTTGACAAACTTTCTGATATTTTTCCTGCAAAAAAAATGGGAAAATAACCAAAACATCTAAAGCAGACAGATGGAAATCTTCCTCATGCCTCCGTGGCCACCTAGCAAAAAGTAATTTCAAAAGTACGATGGGAGTAAGCTTTTATTATGACCATTATAAGTCAAGAGGCTATTTGAAGGTAGATGCTGAGCTGATATAATTTAGTACACATTTTCAGTGATGTCAGCAGTGTGTGTGGCATATGCAAATGAGTTATGCAAATGAGTCATGCGGCACCCTCTTTTTCGACAAAATGACCACTGGTAAAATGTAACTGCGACAGAGAGAAATAAACGCAGTGAAGCAATTGTATTAACTTTAAAAGGAATCTTTACTTTCTAACAAAGGAAGGGTTTATGGGGTGTTGAAAAATAACAAACAATGATACAGGAAAGTGGAAATCTCGAAACAGTCCAGCTTTAGAATTATGATATACCAAATGCTGGAACTTATATATCAGAGCTGGCCAAACTTTCTTAACATAAGAAACCACATAGAATAAACAGCAGATGTTCGAGAGCCATAAGACAAGGGAGGAAGGAAGGAAGGAAGGAAGGAAGGAAGGAAGGAAGGAAGGAAGGAAGGAAGGAAGGAAGGAAGGAAGGAAGGAAGGAAGGAAGGAAGGAAGGAAGGAAGGAAGGAAGGAAGGAAGGAAGGAGATGGGAGTGGAGAAAGGGGTGGAAATAACGTGACTCTAATTTTAAATGCATTTTCCAAGCCACTGGCTGGCTAGGAGAAGTGATTTAAAGAGAGAAATGCCTTCTCCAAGCCTGCTAACAGAGTCTGGGTCTTTGAGAGCCACACAATATGTGCGAAAGATAGGGCTGCCAAGTCCAATTCAAGAAATATCTGGGACTTTGGGGGTGGAGCCAGGAGACATTAGGGGTGGAGCCAAGATCAAGGCTGTGACAAGCATAATTGAACTCCAAAGGGAGTTCTGGCCATCACGTTGGAAAGGACCGCACACCTTTTTCAATGCCTTCCTTCCATAGGAAATAATGAAGGATAGGGGCACCTTCTTTTGGGGCTCACAGAATTGGACCCCCTGGTCCAATCTTTTTGAAACTTGGGGGGTATTTTGGGGAGAGGCACTAGATGCTATACTGAAAATTTGGTGCCTCTACCCCAAAAAACACCTCCCCAGGGTCCCAGATACCCACGGATCAATTCTCCATGATTTCCTTTGAGAATAAATCTCATTGGGAATAATAGAATTCCCCTGCAGGACATTTCCCTCCCTCCCCCCGCTTTCTAACGACCCTGAAGCGGGGGAGGGCCTCCAAACTGGGGGATCCCCTGCTCCCACCTGGGGATTGGCAACCCTAGCGAAAGAGCGACGTGTGGCTCCTGAGCGGCAGTTTGGTCACCCCTTGTCTAGATATAACTCTGCAAAGAAAGTGAGGACATCGTGGAGGTCTGCAAGGTCAGCAGGAGACATAGGAGGTGCATCCAAATTTATGGGGTGGCAATGAATCCCCCTCCCCAAAAAGGACTGACTCAGCCACAGCTGACATATGGAGGGGGGGGGAGGGTCCTGGAACCTGCACCACGCCTGGGAGCCACCACCAGGAGGGCCAGTTTTTCTCCCTTCTCTAAAATCTCTCCTGTGCGGTCGCCAGGTCCCCCCCCCCCCTCACTTTTGGGAGATGGGCTTGCCAACTCCCGGCTGGAAAACTCCTGGCTGGAAATTCAGAGGTGGCAGAGAAACCAGTTCCCAAACCTCATTTTTAAAAATTAAAAAAGGGAGCGCAAGAGTTGGTTCTTCTGAAACATCCCCAAGATCGGCCTCCCAAGATCTTCTGATAGTCCCCGCCCAAGAGATGCCCGTCTTGCCTCCACCGGGGGCCTGGGCTTTCTTGGTCCTGGCCCCGACCTGGTGGAATCAGCTCCCTATGGAGATCCGGGCCCTCCCTGGCTTGCTGGCCTTTCACAGGGCCCGCAAAACGGAGCTGTTCCGCCAGGTCTTCGATGAAGCAGCGAGCGTCTATTCATCGATGGGGTGGCCTCTGCCGCTCTGCTGCAATACTGTACCGTGATGCTGC
Organism: Heteronotia binoei; assembly: GCF_032191835.1. Classification (NCBI taxonomy): domain Eukaryota; kingdom Metazoa; phylum Chordata; class Lepidosauria; order Squamata; family Gekkonidae; genus Heteronotia; species Heteronotia binoei. The sequence continues at coordinate 4,848,275 of NC_083241.1, read as the reverse complement.
CTTGCGTTACTCTTTTGTGCTACACCACCTTGCCGTCACGTCATCTCGCTGAATCCTCTCGCTGCACTTTGATGAATGTTTTA